>NC_081555.1:143344194-143568940 GCF_963082655.1 Stomoxys calcitrans
TTGTTACACTTTTTGTGTTTAAGGCTTCCTCATCCTGAATTATTGAAGAATAATCTAAAAAATAACTCGGCAAACATCATAAATCAGGGAGGGTGGATGAATGGGTCGTTGGATGACTGGTGTCAATATGGCCCATAAGAGGATTAAAAGAAAGTGCTCACATTTTTCTTGTCCCTATGTGCGCAACGGTTGATATTGACCAAAGGCGACCATTCCCAAGCTGCATAGCAACATCTCCATGGGACGTGCTGAAATATTAAACCACCTGAACGACATAATAGCCGCCACATGTGCTTGGGAGGTGGTGTTGTATAAATCCCCTAAAAGAAAAACAAAGGTCCGCAACGCATACAGACAGAGTATCAGACAGGACACAAATCCATATTTCATTAGATGGCAACAGAAGTTTTCGAGCAATTTGTCAAAAACTGAAAAATGAAAAAAACAATTTATGATTGATTTGCTGCATAGGGAATGAGGAGTTAAAGAGGGCCAAACATTGTCTGCCCTGTCAAAAGATTAAACAAAATTGTCAAGAAATATAAAATTGAAATAAATTTAATAGCAAATCAATACAGGAAAATAAGCGGTAAGAAAAAAAGTTTTGAATACCAATGTTAAAAAAATATTTCAGTACCAAATTTTTTACAGAAAAAAATTTCGGTGCCAAATTTTCAGTATCCATATTTGGGTATAGCTGCCATATAGACCAATCTCCCGGAAGTATGGTATTGAATCTATGAAAGGAGCACTTTTCATTCGATTTCTTAGATGTTTTCATCCATTGTGATATCACTGGAACAGAAGAAGGAATATGCCGTCTAGTTCCTACCGTTGAACCATCCAGATCGCTTTAAAAAGCCCTGCTAAATCAGACAGGTTCATAAAGAAATGAGACCCTAAAGTGGAACTCCTTCTGACTGCCAGTGTACCACACAGAAGGTGTTCTATAGTCCCTTCTTCTTCGATGTCCTCACAGCTTCTGCAAAAGTCGTTGCTGGCAACTTTCAGTCTGTCAGCAGTGACCTGTGACCTGTGACCTGTCATGACGGACACAATGACTGAGACGTCTGGTCTAGCCAATATCAGCAAAGCAGTAGACCTCTTCAAGTCTAGATTAGGCCACATAGTTTTGGAATGCTCACAGCCCCCTCTTTGTGATCATCTATCATTCCTTGTCCTTTGGACCTGGTCCTGAAAACTAAGCTTACATATCTCTAGAGACATACCCACAGATTCCAGTATCTCTGGAATGTGTAGAGTAGTTCCTAGTCTCGCAAGCTTACCCGCTTCACAATTCCATGGGATATCTCTGTGGCCCGGCACTCAGAACAGGTGAATTTTGAACTGTTCAGCCATGACGAGATCTGCGACGGTAGAGGATGGTTTTTGGGTTCAGAAATACGTTCTCCAGGGATTTAATGGCTGCCTGGCTGTCTGAGAAGATATTTATGCCAATCATCTTGCTAATTTTGCCCATGAACATTCCACTAAGAAACGGGGGCAAACTTCTCACATATCAATGAGTGCAGTCCGATTCAAGTTTAAGCTCAATAATAAGGGACCTCCTTTTTATAGCCGAGTCCGAACGGCGTGCCGCAGTGCGACACCTCTTTGGAGAGAAGTTTTACATGGCATAGTACCTCACAAATGTTGCCAGCATTAGGAGGGGAAAACCACCGCTGAAAGTTTTTTTCTGATGGTCTCGCCAGGATTCGAACTCAGGCGTTCAGCGTCATAGGCGGACATGCTAACCTCTGCGCTACGGTGGCCTCCTTAATGACATTATATCTTAGCCATTCCACCACTTCCTTAATGGCAAGGATCTCTGCTTGATACACACTGCAGTGGTTGGGTAACCTTTTCGATATGACCAGTTCTAGATCTTAAGGGTACACCCCAAAGCCCACCTGGTCGTTTAGTTTGGAACCATCCGTATAGAAGTCTATGTAACTTCTATTAACAGGGATATCGTGGTTCCAGTCGGTTCTATCAGGAATAGTGGTTCAGTATCAGAAAGCGGCACAGGTAGGGTGCAATCCACACCGCCTGGAACATCGGATATTGTATTAAGAATAACACAGTGTCCGTAGCCGCCACTCCCTTAACCTCACGACATGGGTCGCTGCAATTTGGGTAGCCACTATGTCCATAGGCCTAAGATGTAGGCATAAATTCTGTGCATCAGATGGTGTTGTCCTCCGTGCTGCTGTGATGCACAAACAAGCCATCCTTTGGATCCGGTTAAGTATTGAGCAATAGGTGGACTTTTGAAGCGCCGTCCACCAGACCACAACACCATATATAATTATAGTTCTGACAACTGCAGTAAATACCCAATGCATGACACACGGTCTAAACCCCCCAACTTTTGCCAATGGCTCTCTTGCAGGTGTATAGGGCAAGAGTTTCCTATATTGCCTTTCCAAAATGTTGGATTTGAAAACACCCAGGTATTTTGCGCTTTCTGTAAATGGAACATTCTCTCCACCCGAGGAGACAGGTTCCACTGTAGGCAACTGGTATCTCCTGCTGAAAAGATCTACCAAAAGAGATAATTGTGCAACGTTTTTTGACTGTCGGGCAACATATGCGGCCTGTACCTTGATCTCAAGAATACATGAACAGACAGACGGACATAGCTTAATCGATACAGGAAGTGATTTCACTTCCAATTTTATAGGAAAAAATTTGCTATCATATTTTTTAAAAAAAACATTTGCTACCAAATTTTTTATAGAAAAAAATTCGCTAGCAAAGCTTGTACAGAAAAAAAAATTTATCGAAAAAACCAGTAAGAAAGGGCAAAAGTCGGGCGGTGCCCCCTGTATAATACCCTACACCTACCCTTTAAGTACAATGTGGGAGCTATATCCGATTCTAAACCAATTTTGATGGACCTCGGCGATCAAACATGGTCAAATAGTAATAACTACGGTTGACAAATGACAACATTTTTGCAAACAAATTTCAAGAGGATCGGTTAATAAATGACCATTTTATTGCATTATTACTGCAAATCGGACGAACATATGTATGGAAGCTATATCTAAACCTGAACCGATTTCGAGCAAACTTCTCAGATACTGTCACGGCAAATCGGACGAACATATGTATGGAAGCTATATCTAAACCTGAACCGATTTCGAGCAAACTTCTCAGATACTGTCACGGTCGTCGAAGAAAGTGTTGTACGAGGTTTTGGGAAGATTGGTCAATAAATGCGCTTGCAGTGGCTCTAAAAGTAAAAATCGGGCGATATACATATGTGAGAGCAATATCTAAATCTGAACCGATTTGCATGAAATTAACTGGTAATGTCGAGAGTCAAGAGAAAATCCTTCCTAACAAATTTGAAGATAATCAGTTGTCAAATGACCATTTTATTGCATTATTACTGCAAATCGGACGAATATTTACATGGGAGCTAAATCTAAATCTGAAGCGATTTCTATGAAATTCTCCAGTAATGTCGAGAGTCAAGAGAAAATCCTTCCTGCCAAATTTCGAGAGAATCGGTTAAAAAAATTACCATTTTATTGCAGTATTACTGCAAATCGGACGAACATATATATGGGAGCTATATCCAATTCTGATCCGATTTTTTCAAATTTCAATAGGCTTCGTCTCTAGGCCGAAAAACATGCCCATACCAAATTTCAAGATGATCGGATGAAAACTGCGACCGGTACTTTGTACACAAATTGACATGGACAGACAGACAGACGGACGGACAGACAGACGGACGGACGGACAGACGGGCGGACAGACAGAAAGACAGACAGACAGACCGACTGACGGACATAGCTAAATCGAATCAGAAAGTGATTCTGAGTCGATCGGTATACTTATCAATGGGTCTATCTCTGTTCCTTCAGGGTGTTGCAAACTAATACACTAAGTTATAATACCCTGCACCACAGTAGTGGTGTAGGGTATATTTAATTAGTGATTATTTTGTAACACCTCGAAATAATGATCTCAAAACTCATAACATGCATATAATCTTCATCGTCCCAATATTCTAAGTCGAACTGGCCATGACTGTCTGTCTAACTGTCCGTCCGTCCGTCTGTTGAAATCACGATAGCGGTATAACGCGTCAAGCTAGCCGCTTGAAATTTTGCACAGATTCTTCTAATTGATGTAGATCGTTGGGGATTGCAAATGGGTTATATCGGTTCAGAATTGGATATAGCTCCCATGTAAACCGATCTCCCGATTTGACTTCTTGAGCTCTTACAAACCGCAATTTTTTGTCCGATATGGCTAAAATATTGTATATTGTGTTCTTTTATGACTTCCAACAACTGTGCCAATTACGGTTCATATCGGACTATAACCTGGTATAGCTCTCATATAACCCGTTCTCCCGATTTGACACCTTTAGCCCCTGGAAGCCGCAATTTTTGTCCGATTTAGTTTAAATTTTGCACATAGTGTTCTGTTATGATTCCCAACAACTGTGCCAAGTGCGATCCAAATCGATTTATTACCTGTTGTAGCTCCCATCTCGGCCGACTTAGCACGCTTTTAGTTGTTGCCACTAATCAAATACTGAACGTTCCATGGTACGTATGATTCACATTTCAATATAAATGGAAATGCCGTTAAGTATACGATCTTAACTACTTGGGGTTTATACCCACCACCATAGGATGGGGGTATACTAATCTAGTCATTCCGTTTGTAACACTTCGAAATATTCGTCTAAGACCTCATATTTTCTTGATCGTCTCGTCGTTTTGAATCGATCTAGCCATGTCCGTCCGGCTGTCCATCTGTCGAAATCACGATAGGGGTGGAAAGCGTAAAGCTAGCCGCATAGATACTAAGTATCGATGTAGATCGTTGGGAACTACAAATGGGCCATATCGGTTCAGATTTAAACGTAGCTCCCCTATATACCGATCTCCTGATTTGACTACTTGAGCAATTGGAAGCCGCACTTTTTGTCCGATTTGGCTGAAATTTTGCATGTAGTGTTCCGTAATGATTTCCAACTACTGTGTTAAGTATGGTCCAAATCGGTGTATAACCTGATATAGCTCCCATATAATCCGATCTCCCGATTTGACTTCTTGAGCTCCTGGAAGCCGCAGTTTTTGTCCGATTGGGCTGTAATTTTGCAGTTAATGTTCTTTTATGACTTTCAACAACTGTGCCAAGTACGGTGATAATCGGTCTATAACCTGGTATAGCTCCCATATAAACCGACAGCCGGATTGACTTCCTGATTCTTTATAAGCTGCAATTTTTACCTGATTTGGCTGAAATTTTGCATGTAGTGTTTTGTTATGACTTCCAATAACTGTGCCAAGTACAGCCCAAGTTGGTTTATAACCTGATATAGCTTCCATATAAACCGGTTTCTCGATTATCCTTGTTCGGTTCCTAAAAGCTTTAATTTTTGCTGGTTTGACAGAAGTTTGGTGTGTAGAATAAAATTTCCCCCTTCAACTAAATTTATTTTGTATACATTTTTATCATAATCCATGGTGGTGGGTTCCCAAGATTCGGCCGGCAGAACTTAGCATGCTTTTACATGTTGACACTAATCAAATACTGAATGTACCCTGGTACGTATGATTCACATTTCAACATAAGTGGAAATGCCGTTAAGTATACGATCTGAATTACTTGGTTTTTATGGATTTGTTTAGCCATCACCTTAAGATAGGGAGTCAATAAATTGACCAAACGAAATTTAAATTTGCATAAAGTATATACATCCTTGGCCACCTTAGCGCAGAGATTAGCATGTCCGCCTATGACGCTGAACGCCTGGGTTCGAATCCTGGCGAGACCATCAGAAAAAAAAGCGGTGGTTTTCCCCTCCTAATACTGGCAACATTTGTAAGGTACTATGCCATGTAAGACTTCTCTCCAAAGAGGTGTTGCACTGCGGCACTCCGTTCGGACTCGGCTATAAAAAGGAGGCCCCTTATCATTGAGTTAAAACTTCAATCGGACTGCACTCATTGATATGTGAGAAGTTTGCCCCTGTTCCTTAGTGGAATGTTCGTGGGCAAAATTTAAAAAAAAAAATATACATCCTTGTTCGCCTTGATGTTCTAAGTAGAACTGGACTTTTCCATCCGTCCGTATGTGGAAATCACGATAGCGTTTGAACGAACATAAATATCCGCTTGAAATGTTGCACAGTTACTTCGTATTGATGTAGGTCGTTGGGGATAGCAAATGGACCATTTGGGTTCAAGATTGCGTTATAGCTTCCTTAACCCGATGCATCGATATGATTTCTTGTGCCTTTAGATGGCAGAATGGTTGTCGGATTTGGAAATTTTTCACGGAGTGTTCCGCTTCCACTTTCAAAAATTGTGCTAAGTATGGTCTAAATAGGTTTCTGATTGCAGATATGCTGTTCGCAGTGGTCTGTTACAATTTCCAATAAAGTACGATTCATATCGGACTATAACCTGATATAGCTTCCATATAGACCCATCTTTCGATTTAAGATATTTAGCCCCTGGAAGCCGCAATTACTGACCAATTTGGTTGAAGTTTTGTTCATTGTGTTTTGCTATGACTTGCAACATCTGTGATAAGTATGGCCAATATAGACTCAGAAACGGCTGAACAGATTTTCTTGAAATTTTCACAGATGGTGCATAATGATCCCGTGGTGAAAATAGGGTACTAAATTTGTTGATATCTGAAGGGGGATCGGACCTTCCCCCTTACCCAAATTTTCAGAAACGCCTGATCTCGGAGATGGGGTGGTGCGATTTAAGCCAAATTTTGTGTGCTCTCATATAGAACCCTAAAAGTAAAAATTTGGTATCCAAATTTCGGATAGGGTACCTAGGGGGGCCGCCCCACCCTAAAACCTATCAAACATATATTTAGACCAATCACAACAATATGGGACTCAAATGAAAGGTATTTACGATAAGAAAACGTATCTGATATCCATTTGTCGGACCAAGTGCTAGGGGGACCACCCCAACCCCCAAAACACCCTTAAATCGGACATATTTACCGACCATGGCAATATGGGACTCCAATGAAAGGTATTTGCGAGTAGAATACGAATCTGATATCGAAATGTGGGACCACGTTTCTGGGGGTCCACCCCTTCCCCAAAACACCCCCCAAACAGGACTTATTTACTGACCATGGGAATATGGGGCTTAAATAAAAGGTATTTGAGTGTAGAATACGAATCTGATATCCAAATATGGGACCAAGTGTTTGGGGGGCCGCCTCTCCTTAAAAACTTCCCCCAAAGGGGACACATTTACGACCATAGCGATATGGGGCTCAAATGAAAGGTCTTTGTGAGTAAAACACGACTTTGTTTATGGGGCCACCCCACCCCCACAACACCACCCAATTAGGAAGTATTTGCTGACTATTGCAATATGAGGCTCAAATAAGAGGGTTTTTGGAGTAGAACACGAATCCGATATATATTTTCAAGGCCAACTCACTGAGTGGCCGCCCATCCCCAAAACACCCCCCACCGCCGGTCATGTTTGCCGACTATGGAAATATGGGGCTCAAATAAAAGGTATGTGAGAGTAGACCATGTATCTGATATCAACATTAGGGGCCAACTGTCTAGCGAACGTCCCACCACCATAACAACCCCCAAATAGGACATATTTGCTCACCAAGACAATTTGTGTCTTAGAGTGAGTGGAACTAAATATTCATAGTTTTTAGGGCCAATACCCCAAACCGGACATATTTGCTGACTTTTGCAATAAGGAGTTTAAATGAGATTAGAAAACGAATTTGATTTCCAATTTTGAGGCCAATGGTAATATGGGGTACAAATAGATGATATATGAGAATAGAGCACATTGCTTGGCTTAGTGTTTGGGGGACCACCCCAATCCCCTAAACACTCCTAAATCGGGCATATTTACCGACCATGTCAATGTGGAGGCTTAATGAAAGGTATTGGGGGGCACAGCAAGAATTGATACCCATTTTTGGGACCAATTTTCTGGGGGTCTACTCATTTCCCAAAATACCACAGAAACAGCAATTTTTTACTGACCATTGCAATATGGGGTTCAAATAAAGGTATTTGGGAGTAGAATACGATTTTGATATCCAAATGTAGGACCATGCATTTAGGGCATCACCCCTTTCCCAAAACACCCTTAGAGGGAAAAAAATTTTCGACCATGCCGACCGTGGCTCAAATGAAAGGTATTTGAGATTAGAAAACGAACTTGATAACCTATTTTGGGGCCATGTGTTTGGGGGACGCCTCATCGTGTAAACTCCTCTTTAGCCAATGGCAATATGGGGTTAAAATAAATGGTAGTTGAGAGAAGAACACGATGCTGATATTTTTTCAGGGCCAAGTATCTGGGGGACCATCTCTCCCCCGAAAGCACCACTAAATCAGACATCATGAGAATATCGGGCTGAAATGAAGTATTGGGTTGCCCAAAAAGTAATTGTGGATTTTTTAAAAGAAAGTAAATGCATTTTTAATAAAACTTAGAATGAACTTTAATCAAATATACTTTTTTTACACTTTTTTTCTAAAGCAAGCTAAAAGTAATAGCTTATAACTGAGAGAAGAAAGAATGCAATTACAGAGTCACAAGCTGTGAAAAAATTTGTCAACGCCGACTATATGAAAAATCCGCAATTACTTTTTGGGCAACCCAATATTTTAAGAATGGAGTACACACTACATCCAAACTTAAATTTGTAGACCAATAAAGATCATATGGGATTCAGTTAAAGGCACTTATATTGTTAAACTCTTAGTCAGGTAAGCATGGTCTTTCACTATTCCATATAAAGTAAAAGAAGGCGCAGCGGAGCGGGCCCGGGTCAGCTAGTCTCCCATATAAACCGATTTACCGATTAGTCTTTGACGACCCCCTAGAAACTTCAGTTTTTGTTTGACTTGGTACGTATAGTACAGGCGTCCATTTCAATTTAGTTCATGTGTGTAGATTTTTAGCAGCATTCATGTTGGTGGGCTGCCAAGATTCGAACTTAGCACATTTGTAATTACTTTACTTCTTATTTTCCATGTAGTGGTGTTGAATATAAATATCCCCAAAGAAATTCTTTTCTATAATGTGCTGTAATCATATTTACTTAAGAACTTTATAGGGATTAACATTTTAATACATTGTAGTGAAAACTGTAAACAACTTTATTTTCTCAGCAACTTTCATGAAATAAAACTGTTCTTAATATTTAAGTCATACTCGCAATCATGCTAAACGAGTCCATACAAGTTTCTCAGAGGGAAGGGGCCATGAAAAACAAAACGCTGTGAAAAGCAAACATTCGAGACTTTGAAGTAAAGCGTGGCAAAAAAAGACTTGGGAAAAAGTGTTAAGAGAAAGCGCAATTTTTAATAGACCATAATTTGATATTCCGCCCATACACTCTGCCCCGAAAGAACGAGTGTGAGAGATGAGATATCTTGGTTGCTGGGTTAGTTGCTTGGACGATAGTTGGCCTGCCATGTTTGCCCCTGATGGCCTCAAGTATTAAATCATCTGTTTGAGACATTTTATATGCGTTCGCCATTGTACACCATCACACTGCCATGATGATACATTACTCGGACCATTGTGGTTGGACACAGAGCACCACTGCTTATTATCAGCGATGTGGAATGTAGCGTTGAGGTTCTCATTTCTCCTCCGCATCCTTATCCACATCCCCTTCCTACACAAAACTATGCAACGAACAACTTGTGGTTGTTAGCAAGTGAGCAAAGATGCTGAACTTCGCGTTTCATAACCTCCAGTCAGCATTTGGTTCAATTGTTCCACAAGTGCTTCTTGGCACATGTTGTAGTAACAAACTTAAAACTATTTTGCCTCTCCTTTATACCAAAGAACCTCTACTTTGGCGCCCATCAGAGAATGAGTGGGAGGAGGCAGCAAAATGTAATAGAAAGCAAACAAATGCCTCTTGCAATGAGGATACTTTGTTACTTGTTAAAAGTTGAGACACAGAGGCTGAGGAGAGGCGATTATTCTCAAGGCACAGAATATGTATTTTATCTTTTGACATTTGACTGTTATGAATAACAATGGGGAAGCAAGCTGGTATTCTTTTACATTCCTTATGGTGGCAATGTACAGTAGTCGGAAAACGTATGCCAAATTTGAAGAACTCTTTGTGAAGCCCTGTTAAGTTTAGGTAACATTATCTCTAATGAATGCTCTAATTGTTGTTATCTGATCTTTGAAGATTTCAATCCATCAAAATGTTGTGATAAACTTTTAAGGAGTTTTACTTTTTGTTAACGATTTTATGAATTTTAAGTAGATTAGGTTAGGTTGAATGGGTAACCCACCCTGAAAGTTCATTTGGAGGCCATTGTGACACCCTGGTAAGAAAAAGGAAGTCTAGCCCCCTGCTTCGACCCGACGGGGTGACAGTTAGATGACGAGATATGAACGAGAAAAAACGTGCTAAGTTCAGCCGGGCCGAACCTCGGGTACCCACCTCCATTGATTCCGCTAAAAATTTACTCTTATTTGAATTACTTTGTAACAAACTAATCAGAATTTTTTGTAGTTTCTATGGTATATTCGGTTTTAAGGGCTTAATCAGTATATACACCGTGTCAAATTTCAGCCGAATCGGATGACAATTGAGGCCTCTAGGGGTTCAAGAAGTCAAATCCGGGGGTTGAAACAGAATTCTTTGGGCCGAACTTGAGCCAAATCTGATGAAGATTTGTGCAGCTAGGGGTTCAAGAAGTCAAAGCTGGGCGATCGGTTTATATGGGGGCTATATCAGTCTATAGACCGATGCGGATCATACTCGACACGGGATTAAGAAGAAATTGAGGACTTTTGGGGCTCAAAAAGTCACAACTGGGCGATCGGTTTATATGGGGCTATATCGGTCTATAGACTGATGCGAATCATACTCGACACAGTAGTAAGACGTTAAAACAGAAGTCCTTGGGCCAAATTTCAACGAAATCAGATAAATTGAGGCCTATAGGAGCCTCAAGAAGTCAAAACTGGGGGATCGGTTTATATGGGGCCATATCAGTTTGGCCGAAACGGATCATACTCGGCGTCGGAACAGAAGTCCTTGTGCCAAATTTCAGTCAAATCGAATGAAAATTGAGGCTTCTAGGAGCTCAAGAAATCAAAGCTGGGAACTGATTTAAATGGGAGCTATGTCAGTTTGTAGACCGATGCGGAAGTCCTTGGAGCAAATTTCAGCCAAATCGGGTGAAAATTGATGCAGCTAAGGGCTCAAGAAGTCAAATATAGGGGGGCTATATCAGTCTATAGACTGATGCAATTTATATTCGGCACGGATGTTGGAAGCATCCGTGCGAAATTTCAATCGAATCGAATGAAAATTGAGGCTTCTAGGGGCTCAAGAAATCAATACTGGGAATTGATTAATATGGGGCTACATTAGTTTGTAGACCGATGCGGTCATACTCGACACGGGAGTAAAAAGTTCAAACAAAAGTCCTCGGTGGCAAATTTCAGCCAAATCGGGTGAAAATTGTGGCCTCTTGGGATCAAGAAGTCAAAACTGGGGGTCGTTTTATATGGGGGCTATATTAGTCTATAGACCGATGCGATTTATATTCGGCGCGGATGTTGGAAGTCAGAACAGAAGTCCTTGTACCAAATTTCAATCAAATCAAATGAAAATTGAGGCTTCTAGGGGTTCAAAACTGGGCGATCGGTTTATATGGGGGTTATATCAGTTTGTTGACCGATGCCTTCATACTCGACACGGGAGTAAAAAGTTCAAACAGAAGTCCTTGGGGCAAATTTCAGCCAAACCGGGTGAAATTTGTGGCCTCTAGGGTCTCAAGAAGTGAAAACTGGGGATCGGTTTATATGGGAACCGATAAGACCCATTTGCAATACCCAACGACCTACAAAAATAGGAAATCTTTCTTAACAATTTCAAGTAAATTCGTACGGCCGCTATCGTTATTTCAACAGATGGATAGACGGTCGGACAGACGGATGGACGAACAGACGGACGGACGGATGAACGGAAGGTTATGGACTTAATATGTCAAAGCGATCGGGAATATATACTTTATGGTATCGCTGAACAATATTTCGAGGTGTTACCAATGGAATGACTAGATAAGTATACCAATATCTTATGGTGGTGGGTATAAAAACATAAGAAATATGGGATAGAACAGGGAGCAAGAGTCCGTCCACCACTCTGCGACTTGAGTTCTTCCTCGGAGTCTCGGCCTACACTCACTCAAGTATTCACTCGCTAAGTGCCAAGCATTGGTACTCCGCGTCTGCGCATGCATGACAGCGCGTGAAAATTTTATCGCTTGTCTTGTCGAAACAAATCCGTTTTATACTTGTATCTGAGGAGACTCCTCAGAGACACATCTGCAAGTTCGTCGAGATCGGAGAAAAACCGCCTCGCTAGGATGGAAATCCTGTGCCCCTGTAGACCTGCTCATTAGCAGAGCTGTTGATCTTTCGTCCCCTCATCCTCATTAAGACAGCGACCGCAGTAGTTTCGGGTTTTTCAATACAAACGATTTTTTAAGTAAAACAAATACGGCTATGGATATCAATGAAATTCTTTATTTCAATAAAATTCTTTATTTCTGTGAAACTACGTTCGATGCCTTTATGTATGAAACTCGATTTCTCTTGCATGGCCACCGCGGGCACGCTTGTATAAGTCCAGCTGCTGAACCCAATTTTCGAACGCTTTCAAGCCTAAATTGGTCGATACTCGATTTCCCTTGCATGGCCACCACGGGCACGCTTGTATAAGTCCAGCTGCTGAACCCAATTTTCGAATGTTCTCAAGCCTAAATCGGTCGATACTGCTGCAATTTCGCGTTCGATATTCGTACAAAGTTCATCAATTGTCGCTGGCTTTTTCGCATAGAACATAGGCTTGACGTAGTCCCACAGAAAATAGTCTAACGGCCAATCTACTGGATCATTTCGTGAGATAACACGTTCTCCAAACTTGGTTTCCAATAAATTGATTGTGACATACGCTGTGTGGATTATGTCGCCGGGGCCTATCGTTTATCATTGATCTGTAGCGATTCCCATTCACATTAACGTGCCGATCTTGATCATGACAGAATAAGTACGGCCCAATGACGCCGCCGGCCCATAAACCGCACCAAACCGTAATTTTTACGAGATGCAATGTACGGCTGAATTGCTGTCTGACCAATAATGTATATTTTGCTTATTGATGAAGCATTTCTTGCTGAATATGAGCCTCTTCACTGAAGATGATTTTTCGATGAAAACAATGAGGCCACTGACTCTGAATTTCGGTAGTAAGTTATAAGAATTTCGACTCTTACTGAAGAGAAATGTCAAACGAGCGGTAAAAAATATGGAGTCGTTTGCTGTCCCTATCGGCCTACTTTTGAAGCGTCACTGAGGAAAAAAGGCTGTAATTGTGCGAGACACTCATGCGATTGGCCATATGGCCTACTGGCCAGAGAGTTCTGGAAACCCGATAACGATCCACAAAGTCCCACCTCGCCACCGCCTCTGCACTGGCCATCTCCTCTATCATGTGCAGTAGTTTGAGAGAAGGGCCCGTGTGCAAAACCGGCCTCAGGTCTGCCTGCCGTGGAGGATCCCTATGGCATACTCGTCTGCCCTTTCATTACACAGAACACCGACGTGAATACAGGCTAACACAGCGTCATGAGCCAAAAGTCCGTTCAGGTACCTAAAACACTCCCCCACGCATTTTGCTCGAATTAAGGCCTTGAGGGCTTTGTCCACATATACCCTGAGTTTCGAAGGTAATAGATCCATCCTCCTAATCTCTTGCTGCCAACGTAATGGCTCATACCTCTGCTTAAAAAATCGTGCACTCGTTTGGTAGTCTCACTGACATAGCGATGTCGAGTGTCTCTGAGTAGGCCTAAAATCCCCCCGTCCCCGGGCCCGGCAGTGAAGGCTGAGGTCTCATCCAACTCAAACACAGCACCCGCTTCTCACTCCTCCCTTGCGGGAAAGCGAATGCTGAAAACCCTTATCGAATCGGTTTTGGCGACAGGTAGTCTTAGACTACCTGAGACCCCTGCATCCATGGCATTCAGAATGGAACAGCGGCTGTGTGTGCCTTCCCTCTGCATGCCAAGTTCCCTCAGCCTAATCGCTACCTTAACGGCACAGTCCCGAATACAGACCTCAGCGTGTTGTTTGTTCGGCATCGCCTACAAACCCGCCTGTGGTGTGGATCTTAACGACCCCGTGATCTAGAGGCCGGCCTATCTCTGCTGCAACTCGATGTTCCCCGGTTCCCGTGCTCTACTCCAAAGCCTTCTACCATACCAGTTCTCCATATGTCAGCACTGGTTTCACTATAACACCTTTTGGCAGGCCCCTAAAGTTGGTCACCTTGGTATTTCGAAAAATTGTGCGGTCTGCCTTCCTGAGCCCCTAGAGGGGCAGTTATTATTCCATTTGGTTGAGATTTTGTAAATGGCATTTTGCTTTGACTTCTAGCAACTGTGCCAAGTATGAACCAAATCGATCCATAACCTGATATAGCTGCCATATAAACCGATATCCCGATTTGATTTCTTGAGCGCCTAGAGGGCGTAGCTACTCTCCGATTTGTGTAAAATGATAAACGAGCTATTTTCGCATGACTTATAACAGAATGACAACGAAAGTCCATATGGGTCGAAATCTTGATAAGTCATTCAAAAAAACCAGTCACTTGCAATCCAAGGTGGAGGATATAAACACCCAGGATAATTCATCTGCTTATATTAGCAAGCACTGTCTGCTGATATTAAATCAAAAATTTAAAAAATTTAAATATTGGGTTGCCCAAAAAGTATTTGCGGATTTTTCATATAGTCGGCGTTGACAAATTTTTTCACAGCTTGTGACTCTGTAATTGCATTCTTTCTTCTGTCAGTTATCAGCTGTTACTTTAGCTTGCTTTAGAAAAAAAGTGTAAAAAAAGTATATTTGATTAAAGTTCATTATAAGCTTTATTAAAAATGCATTTACTTTCTTTTAAAAAATACGCAATTACTTTTTGGGCAACCCAATACTTACTATTTGGGTGGTGTTGTGGGGGTGGCGTGGCCCCATAGACATTTTTCCCGAATATTGATATTAAATTCGTGCTTTACTCCCAAAGTCCTTAAGACCTAAGACGTAAATTTGTCTCCTTTGGGGGATATTTTTGTTGAGAGGCGGCCCCCCAAACACTTGGTCCCATATTTGGATATCAGATTCCTATTCTACATTCAAATACCTTTTATTTAAGCCCCATATTCCCATGGTCAGTGTTTTGGGAAAGGGGTGAACCCCCAGAAACGTGGTCCCACATTTGGATATCAGATTCGTATTCTACTCTCAAATACCTTCCATTTGAGTCCCATATTGCCATGGTCGGAAAATATGTCCGATTTAGATGTGGTTTGGGGCTTGGGGTGGTCCCCCTAGCACTTGGTACGAAAATTGGACATCATATACGTTTTCTTATCCTTAATACCTTTCATTTGAGTCCCATATTGTTGTGATTGTTCTAAATATATGTTTGGTAGGTTTTAGGGTGGGGCAGCCCCCCTAGGTACCCTATCCGAAATTTGGATACCAAATTTGTATTTTTAGAGTACTATATGAGAGTATAAAAAATTTCGCTTAAATCGCACCACCCAACTCCGAGATCTGGCGTTTCTGAAAATTAGGGTAAGGGGGAGGGTCCGCCCCCCTTTAGATATCAAAAAATTTAGTACCCTATTTTCATCACGGGGTCAATATACACCATCTGTGAAAATTTCAAAAAAATCGGTTCATCCGTTTCTGAGTCTATAAGGAACACACAAACATACACAAATTGATTTTTATATATAAGAATATCAGTCTATAGCCCGATGCAGAGCATACACGGCACGGATGTTGGAAGTCAGAACAAAAGTCCTGGTGCCAAATTTGAATCAAATTGAATGAAAATTGAGTCTTCTAGGGGCTCAAGAAATCAATACTGGGAATTGATTAATATGGGGCTACATCAGTTTGTAGACCGATGCGGTCATATTCGACACGGGAGTAAAAAGTTCAAACAGAAGTCCTCGGGGGCAAATTTCAGCCAAATCGGGTGAAAATTGTGGCATCTTGGGATCAAGAAGTCAAAACTGGGGATCGTTTTATATGGGGGCTATATCAGTCTATAGACCGATGCGATTTATATTCGGCGCGGATGTTGGAAGTCAGAACAGAAGTCCTTGTGCCAAATTTCAATCAAATCAAATGAAAATTGAGGCTTCTAGGGGTTCAAAACTGGGCGATCGGTTTATATGGGGTTTATATCAATTTGTTGACCGATGACTTCATACTCGACACGGGAGTTAGAAGTTCAAACAGAAGTCCTTGGGGCAAATTTCAGCCAAACCGGGTGAAATTTGTGGCCTCTAGGGTCTCAAGAAGTGAAAACTGGGGATCGGTTTATATGGGAACCGATAAGACCCATTTGCAATACCCAACGACCAACAAAAATAGGAAATCTTTCTTAAAAATTTCAAGTAAATTCGTACGGCCGCTATCGTTATTTCAACAGATGGATAGACGGACGGACAGACGGATGGACGAACAGACGGACGGACGGATGAACGGAAGGTTATGGACTTAATATGTCAAAGCGATCGGGAATATATACTTTATCGTATCGCTGAACAATATTTCGAGGTGTGACCAATGGAATGACTAGATAAGTATACCCCCATCTTATGGTGGTGGGTATAAAAACATAAGAAATATGGAATAGAACAGGGAGCAAGAGCCCGTCCACCACTCTGTGACTTGAGTTCTTCCTCGTGTCGGCCTACACTCACTCAAGTATTCACTCGCCAAGCATTGGTACTCCGCATCTGCGTATGCATGAGGGCGTGTTGAAGATTATATCGCGTGCCTGGTCGAAACAAATCCGTTTTATACTCGTATCTGAGGAGACCCTCCGGAGACACATCTGCAAGTTCGTCGAGATCGGAGAAAAACGGCCTCGCTAGGATGGAAACCCTGTGCCCCTGTAGACCTGCTCATTAGCAGAGCTGTTGATCTTTCGTCTCCTCATCCTCATTAAAACAGCGATCGCAGTAGTATCGGGTTTTTCAATACAAACGATTTTTTAAGTAAAACAAATACGGCTATGGATATCAAAGAAATTCTTTATTTCTGAAATTCTCTATTTCAATAAAATTCTTTATTTCAATGAAATTCTTTATTTCTGTGAAACTACGTTCGATTCCTTTATGTATGAAACTCGATTTCTCTTGCATGGCCACCGCGGGCACGCTTGTATAAGTCCAGCTGCTGAACCCAATTTTCGAATGTTTTCAAGCCTAAATCGGTCGATACTCGATTTCTCTTGCATGGCCACCACGGGCACGCTTGTAGTCCAGCTGCTGAACCCAATTTTCGAATGTTTTCAAGCCTAAATCGGTCGATACTGCTGCAATTTCGCGTTCGATATTCGTACAAAGTTCATCACTTGTCGCTGGCTTTTTCGCATATATCATAGGCTTGACGTAGTCCCACAGAAAAAAGTCTAACGGCTTCAAAAGTCTACTGGATCATTTCGTGAGATAACACGTTCTCCAAACTTGGTTTCCAATAAATTGATTGTGACATACGCTGTGTGGCTTGTGTCGCCGGGACCTATAATTTTCTGTTATCATTGATCTGTAGCGATTCCCATTCATGCCGATGCCGATCTTGATCATGACAGAATAAGTACGGCCCAATGACGCCGCCGGCCCATAAACCGCACCAAATCGTAATTTTTTCGAGATGCAATGTACGGCTGAATTGCTGTCTGACCAATAATGCATATTTTGCTTATTGATGAAACATTTCTTGCTGAATATGAGCCTCTTCACTGAAGATGATTTTTCGATGAAAACAATGAGGCCACTGACTCTGAATTTCGGTAGTAAGTTATAAAAATTTCGACTCTT
The DNA here is from genome assembly GCF_963082655.1 of Stomoxys calcitrans. Taxonomy (NCBI): domain Eukaryota; kingdom Metazoa; phylum Arthropoda; class Insecta; order Diptera; family Muscidae; genus Stomoxys; species Stomoxys calcitrans. The sequence goes on from NC_081555.1 coordinate 143,362,139, forward strand.
ACTGAAGAGAAATGTCAAAAGAGCGGTAAAAAAATATGGAGTCGTTTGCTGTCCCTATAGGCCTACTTTTGAAGCGTCACTGAGGAAAAAGGCTGTAATTGTGCGTGACACTCATGCGATTGGCCATATGGCCTACTGGCCAGAGAGTTCTGGAAACCCGAAAACCATCCACAAAGTTTCACCTCGCCACCGCCTCTGCACTGGCTATCTCCTCTATCATGTGCAGTAGTTTAAGAGAAGGGCCCGTGTGCAAGATCGGCCATAGGTCTGCCTGCTGTGGAGGATCCCTTTGGCATACTCGTCCGCTCTTTCATTACACAGAACACCGAAGTGAATACAGGCTAACACAGCGTCATGAGCCAAAAGCTCGTTCAGATCCCTAAAACACTCCCCACGCATTTTGACCTCGATGTGCTCGATTTAAGGCCTTGAGGGCCTCCATACTGTCCACATATATCCTGAGTTTCGAAGGTAATAGATCCATCCTCCTAATCTCTTTTGCTGCCAACATAATGGCTCATACCTCTGCTTAACAAATCGTGCACTCGTTCGGTAGTCTCACTGACATAGTGATGTCGAGTGTCTCTGAGTAGACCTCCAATCCCCCCGTCTCCGACTCCTTCCCGGGCCCGGCAGTGAAGGCCGAGGTCTCATCCAACTCAAACACAGCATCCGCTTCTCACTCCTACCCTCCGGGAAAGTGAATGCAGAAAACTCTTATCGAATCGGTTTTGGCGACATTTAGTCTTGGACTACCAGAGACCCCTGCATCCATTGCATTCAGAATAGAACAGCGGCTGTGTGCGCCTTCCCTCTGCATGCCAAGTTCCTTCAGCCTAATCGCTAACTTAACGGCACAGTCCCGAATTTATACCTCAGCGTGTTGTTTGTTCGGCATCGGCTACAAACCCGCCTGTGGTGTGGATCTTAACGACCCCGTGATCTAGAGGCCGGCCTATCTCTGCTGCAACTCGATGTTCCCTGGTTCCCGTGCTCTACTCCAAAGCCTTCCACCATACCATTTCTCCATATGTCAGCACTGGTTTCACTATAACACCTTTTGGCAGGCCCCTAAAGTTGGTCACCTTGGTATTTCGAAAAATTGTGCGGTCTGCCTTCCTGAGCCCCTAGAGGGGCAGTTATTATTCCATTTGGTTGAGATTTTGTAAATGGCATTTTGCTTTGACTTCTAGAAACCGTGCCAAGTATGAACCAAATCGATCCATAACCTGATATAGCTGCCATATAAACCGATATCCCGATTTGATTTCTTGAGCGCCTAGAGGGCGTAGCTACTCTCCGATTTGTGTAAAATGATAAACGAGCTATTTTCGCATAACTTCTAACAGAATGACAACGAAAGTCCATATGGGTCGAAATCTTGATAAGTCATTCAAAAAACTAGTCACTTGCAATCCAAGGTGGAGGATATAAACACCCAGAATAATTAATCTGCTTATATTAGCAAGCATTGTCTGCTGATATTAAATTAAAAATTTAAAAATTTTAAATATTGGGTTGCCCAAAAAGTAATTGCGGATTTTTCATATAGTCGGCGTTGACAATTTTTTTACAGCTTGGGACTCTGTAATTGCATTCTTTCTTCTGTCAGTTATCAGCTGTTACTTTTAGCTTGCTTTAGAAAAAAAAATGTAAAAAAGTATATTTGATTAAAGTTCATTATAAGCTTTATTAAAAATGCATTTACTTTCTTTTAAAAAATCCGCAATTACTTTTTGGGCAACTTGGGTTAAAAAATCCGCAATTTCTTTTTGGGCAACCCAATAGTTTTATTTTCATTGATATAGAATCTCATAGTCATATAAAAAATGTATAGCAATACTCACCGTTTGTTGATTAAGTGCTTCCCATTTCGAATCTGAAATTGTAGAACGAGATGCTCGTTAGTTTAAATTTGTGTTTTACCATATCATTAAAATGTAAGAGTGAATCTTTATTTTTTTGTTAAAATAATTAGAGGTGATTTATTTTCCTTTTTTTATTTTGCTACTATTAATTAATTACGAAGTGTTTTAACAAAAAGGGATTTCCCATTACATGTGAAACATTGGCCAAATACAAAAAAAGCCAAGTGATAAACATATAGAAAATGTGATAATTACTCTTAGTACACTCATCAAAGTATTTGGAATAAGCCAAATAATATAAAAACCACATTGACATTAGTGGAACATTATGAGCGATTAGACATTAACATAGATAAAAATGGGAAACAAAAAAAGAACCCAAAAACTCTACTCTAAAAGAAAAATTGTCAACGGTCAACAGGTGTTTTGCTGACTAATAAACAGTGGCGTCAGAGTTTCTAGTAACATGAGGGACAAACATAGGAATTCAAATCATGGCTTTACTCAGATTCAGTGGACACATGGAATATCTTATATATAAAATTCAATTTGTCGGTTTGTTTGTCTGTATGTTTGTTTGCGTGTTCCTTATAGACTCAAAAACGGCTGAACCGATGTTCTTGAAATTTTCACAGATGGTGCATAATAATCCTGTGGTGAAAATAGTGTACTACATTTCTTGATATCTGAAGGAGAGTCGGACCCTCCCCTAACCCTAATTTTCAGAAACGCTAGATCTTGGTGATGGGTGTGTGCTCTCTTAAAGTAAACTAAAAATAACAGGTTAAAAGGCATTAAGTTCGGCCGGGCCGAACTTAGGATACCCACCACCTCGGGTATATATGTAAACCACCTTTCATCAAAATTCGGTGAAAATTTCATACCTTATGGTATGCATTGCAGTTATATCAAAGTATGTTTCGATTTGAACCAAATTCTAATAAGTACCGTGGCTATATCTAAAAATAAATCGATTTGAACCATATACGACACCTCATGTCGAAAAGCTTAACATAAGTTACTGTCCCGAATTTCAATGAAATCGGATTATAAATGCGCCTTTTATGGGGCCAAGACTTTAAATCGAGCTATCGGTCTTCAAGGCAGCTATATCCAAATCTGATCCAATTTGGTCAGAAGAGCCTAACACAAAGCGCTGTTCCAAATTTCGACGAAATCGGACAATAAATGCGCCTCATAAATCGAAAGATCGGTCTATATGGAAGGTATATTCAAATCTGGACCGATCTGGGCCAAATTGAAGAAGGACGTCTGTATGGCAGCTATATCCAAATCTGGACCGATTTGAGCCAAATTGAAAAAGAATGTCGAAAGGCCCAATACAACTCACTGTCCCAAATTTCGGCGCCATCGGACAATAAATGTGCCTTTTATGGGCCCAAAACCTTAAATCGAGAGATCGGTCTATATGGCAGCTATATCCAAATCTGAACCGATCAGGGCCAAATTAAAGAAAGGTGTCGTAGGGCCTAAGGCAACTCACTGTCCCAAATTTCTGAAAAATCGGATAATAAATGTGGCTTTTATGGGCCCAAAACCTTAAATCGAGATATCGGTCTATATGGCAGCTATATCCAAATCTGAACCGATCATTGCCAAATTGAAGAAAGATGTCGAAGGGCCTAAGGCAACTCACTGTCTCAAATTTCATCAAAATCGGATAATAAATGTGGCTTCCATGGGCCTAAAACCCTAAATCAGAGGATCGGTCTATATGACAGCTATATCCAAATCTGGACCGATCTGGGTCAAATTGACGAAGAATGTCGAGTAGCCTAACACAACTCACTGACCCAAATTTCAGCAAAATCGGATAATAAATATGGCTTTTATGGGCCCAAACCTTAAATCGAGAGATCGGTCTATATGGCAGCTATATCCAAATCTGGACGGATCTGGACCAAATTGAAGAAAAATGTCGAAGGACCTAGAGCAACTCACTGTCCCAAATTTCAGCAAAATCGGATAATAAATTCCACATTTATTATCCGGGCCAAAGACCCAAAATTGGTGGATCTGTCTATATGGGGGCTACATCAAGATATAGTCCGATATAGCCCATCATCAAAAATCAATATGTGTTTGTTTGTTTGTGTGTTCCTTATGGACTCAGAAACGGCTGAACCGATTTTATTGAAATTTTCACTGATGGTGCATAATGATCCCGTGTTGAAAATAGGGTACTAAATTTTTTGATATCTGAAGGGGTGCGGACCCTCCCTTACCCTAATTTTCAGAAACGCCAGATCTCGGAGATGAGTGGTGCGATTTAATCGAAATTTTTGTTTGTGCCTTCTTAAAGTTACCTAAAAATAATACTTTGGTATCCAAATTTCGGATGGGGTACCTAGGGGGGGCTGCCCCACCCTAAAACCTACCAAAGATATATTGAGACCAATCATGGCAATATGGGACTCAAATGAAAGATATTTAAGAGTAGAAAATGTATCTGCTATCCAATTGTCGGACTAAGTGTTTGGGGGACCACCCCAACCCCCGAAACACCCCTAAATCGGATATATTTACCGACCTTGGCAATATGGGATTCAAATGAAAGGTATTTGCGAGTAGAATACGAATTTGGTATCCGAAGTTTTTGGGGGTGCACTCCTTTCCCAAAACACCCCCCAAACAGGACTTATTTACTGAGTATGGCAATATGGGGCTCAAATAAAAGGTATTTAAGTGTAGAATACGAATCTGATATCCAAATATGGCGCCCCTTCCAAAAACAACCTCCAAAGCGGACAAATTTAATACAATAGCTAAATGGGGCTCAAATGAATGGTTTTTGGGGGTGAAGCACAAATCTGATATCAATATTCGGGAAAAGTGTCTATGGGACCATCCCACCCCCATAACACCATCCATATACGACGTATTTGCTGACCATTCCAATATGGGGCTGTAAGAAAAAGTATTTTAGAGTAGAACAGAAATCTGATATGTATTTTCAGGGCCACTGAACAGTCGGCCCATGCTAAAAAAAACACCCCCGAAACCGGTCATGTTTGCTGACTATGGAAATATGGGGCTCAAATGAAAAGTATTTGGGAGTAGACCACTAACCTGATATCAACATTCGGGACCAAATGCCTAGGGGATGTCCCACCCCATAACAATGCTCAAATGGGACGTATTTGCTCACCATGACAGTTTTGGGTCTTAAAGGGAGTGGATCTCGATATTGATTGTTTTTAGGGCGTTAAATTTTAATACAATATTCGCATTCTACTCTCCAATATCTTTCATTTGATACCTGTATTGTCTCGATCGGTTCACTTTTGATTTTGGATTGTGTTTTTGGCATAGGGGGACGATCCGTCCCCCTTCCGATACCGAAAAATTATATAGATTACATTTCCTTCTAGACCAAACTACATAATACGAGAACATTTCGAGAAAATGGGTTCTGTGGTTTTACAGTCTATACGGAACAAACAAACCGTGTTCCATATATCCGTGATTGGGTAATATGCCCATTTTGGACGTTTTTGTGGGGTTGGAGTGACCCCCTACACCTCGACATGAATTTGTATGCCAGATTCGTTATCTACTCCCGCATACATTTCATTTGATACCCATATGGTCCTTATCGGTTCACTTTAGATTTTGGGTGGTGTTTTTGGGGTAGCGGTGCAGGGTCCGCCCCCTTCCGTTATCAATGAATTATAACGACTATTCCTACTTCCTAACCATATTCGTAATCTACTCCCGAGTACCTTTCATATGAGTCCCATATTGTCGTGATCGTCGAATAAACCTATTTTAGGGGGTTTTGGGGCTGGGGCGGCCCCCGGGTAGTTGGACCCAACTTTTGTTATGAAATTCGTACTGTACTCTTGAATACCTTTCATTTGAATCCCATATTGTCCCGATCGGTCAACTTTTATTTTTGGGTAGGACTTTTGGGGTAAGGGGGAGGGTCCGCCCCCTCCCGATATCAAAAAATTATATAGCCTATGTTTCTTTCCAGACCAAACTACACAATCTGTGCATACAAACAAACAAACACAAATTGAATTTTATATATAAGAAGATGTTGAATGGGTGTCAGCACAATAATAAATCTAAGGGACTATTACGAAAACTACGTCTCTAAAAAAACCTATACTAAGTTTTTTTTTTAGAGACGTAGTTTTTGTAATAGTCCCCTAGTTTTGTTATTCTAGCCTTAGCTATCATTGCAGTGATTTTTTCGTTATTCCCGAACATTTTTGCCCCTCTTTGCAACATTTCTTATCTATAACTTCTGGTTACCCAAATCTATATTTTGGATTATCTCGAAAATACGTTTTTTACCAATCTCTACAGTTGTCGTTTCTAGCCATCACCTATGAACCATAGTACAGCCAAAGCAATGAGTTTCCCATGTAAAAGGGAGGACAACATTTTGAAAGTAGTTTTAGGAAAAGTACCCTCGCTTATCTCTACGAAAGCTAGACAATGAATACGAAAACATGAAAATCATTTGTAATCATAGATAATTAAAAGTTATACTCATTGTTGTGGCGTTTGAGGCCGCAACCAGCAACCAGGCAGAGCATGAGTAAGAACAAAGTATCGCTTACGTTCAAAGTAACCTTAATCTGCGATAAGTTTGAATGAGGCAACTTAGTTATGATATGGGCCGATAGGAAGAGGACATCGTAACATGGTTAAACGCAACAATGTTGTTAGTGTATATTTATTATCAATTTATCGATTGTTTTGTGCCTCGAGTACAAAGTAATCGACTAATTGTTTTCTTTTTTATCTCAAAATTGTTAGCATTCGCAAATTGGTGTTCGTTATTAGTTTTTTTTTTTTTTTTTTGGGGAAAGGCAATCATTGTGTTGGCCCAAAAGCAAATTGAGATATTGGGACATTTCCACTGTAAATGACAGCGATATCAATGATTCTTAAACAACTCATTGTTCGTGTAATAGTTTAGAGAAGGGACTATATGGCCGCTATATCGCAATGTGGTCCAATATTTATACAAATCTAAAGAAGACCAATTAGGAGGAGTTCAGAGAGCGTGTACAGGCCTATATTGGATCTATGAGGCCTGGATTTCTCAGTGAATTTTCAGAGTGGTTGAACGAAGGCTCGAGTGAGGCACCTAGGTTGCGCATAACAAAGGGCGGACGGAAATGATACCCAGGAAAACCAGGTGACGGGCGAACCAGAGATGAAGGCGAATTTTTCTCACAGCCCAGAAAATATCCGTGGCGACTATGATCCGAAGCGGTCGATAATCTGATATAACCTTCATATAAACAAATCCCCGGATTTTATTCCTTGGGCCGTATAAACCTCAATTCTCAGCCGTTTTGGCTTAAATTTGGCACCAAAACTTCCGTTTTGACTTTTGCTAAATGGAATCCAAACAAGTAAAAGCGTGCTAAGTTCGGCCGGGCCGAATCTTATATACCCTTCACCATAGATCGCATTTGTCGAGTTCTTTTCCTGGCATCTCTTCTTAGGCAAAAAAGGATATAAGGAAAGATTTGCTCTGCTATTCGAGCGATATCAAGATATGGTCCGGTTTGGACCACAATTAAATTACATGTGGGAGACCTGTGTAAAATGTCAGCCAATTCGAATAAGGATTGCGCTTTTTGGGGGCTCAAGAGGTAAAATAGAGAGATCGATTTATATGGGAGCTGTATCGGGCTATAGACCGATTCAGACCATAATAAACACGTATGTTGATGGTCATGAGAGAATCCGTCGTACAAATCAGGCAAATCGGATAAGAATTGCGCACTCTAGAGGCTCAAGAAGTCAAGACCCAAGATCGGTTTATATGGCAGCTATATCAGGTTATGAACCGATTTGAACCATACTTGGCACAGTTGTTGGACATCATAACAAAACACGTCGTGCGAAATTTCGTTCCAATCGGATAAGAATTGCGCACTCTAGAGGCTTAAGAAATCAAGACCCAAGATCGGTTTATAAGGCAGCTATATCAGGTTATGAACCGATTTGAACCATACTTGGCGCAGTTGTTGGACATCATAACAAATTACGTCGTGCAAAATTTCATTCCAATCGGATAAGAATTGCGCACTCTAGAGGCTCAAGAAGTCAAGACGCAAGATCGGTTTATATGGCAGCTATATCAGGTTATGGACCGATTTGAACCATACTTGGCGCAGTTGTTGGATATCATAACAAATTACGTCGTGCCAAAATTCATTCAAATCGGATAAGAATTGCGCCCTCTAGAGGCTCAAGAAGTCAAGACCCAAGATCGGTTTATATGACGGCTATATCAGGTTATGAACCGATTTGAACCATACTTGGCACAGTTGTTGGATATCATAACAAAATACGTCGTGCAAAATTTCATCCCAATCGGATAAGAAATGCGCACTCTAGAGGCTCAAGAAGTCAAGACCCAAGATCGGTTTATATGGCAGCTATATCAAAACATGGACCGATATGGCCCATTTACAATACCAACCGACCTACACTAATAAGAAGTATTTGTGCAAAATTTCAAGCGGCTAGCTTTACTCCTTCGGAAGTTAGCGTGCTTTCGACAGACAGCCGGACGGACGGACGGACATGGCTAGATCGACATAGAATGTCACGACGATCAAGAATATATATATTTATGGGGTCTCAGACGAATATTTCGAGTAGTTACAAACAGAATGACGAAATTAGTATACCCCCCATCCTATGGTGGAGGGTATAATTAGTCTAAAAACTGATATAGCCGATTTGGCTGATATTTAGCAAGAAAACTTTTGTTTTGACTACCATCATCTGTGCCGATTATGATCCGTATCGGTCTATATAATACCCATACCACGATATGACTTTTGAGACCATAGAAGCAGGAATCAAATCTCGATTAGTTTGTAACAAATTAATAACAAAACAAGTATAAGTTCGACTGGGGAGAATTTTATATACCCTCCACCATGGATCGCATTTGTCAAGTTCTTTGATTGATATCTCTTCATAGGAAAACAAAGAATAAAAGAAAATAATTGCTATGCTATTCGAGCTATACCAAGTTATGAACCGATTGGGGCCATACTTGGTTTGGCTGTTGGGGAGCAAAGTGGAATTTATCATGCAGAATTTCTGCCAAATCGAATTAGTATTGCGTGGTTCAAGAAATAGAATCAGGAGATGGGTTTATATGGGAGTTATATCAGGTTGTGAATCGATATAGACCATACTTGGCAAAGTTGTTGGAAGTCAAAACAATCCACTTCATGCAAAATCTCAGCCAAATCGAATAATAGTTGCGCCCTCTAGACGCTCAAAGAGACAAGAGACAATATCCAAGGCCGTTTTATAGGGGAGTTGTATCAGGTTATGATCCGATATGAACCGTACTTAGCCCAGTTATTGGAAGTAAAAACAAAGTACCTGTGTATCAAAGTGAAGATCCGAAATCGGTTTATATGGAAGTTATATCAGGTTATGAACCGATTTGAACCATAGGTTTGGTTAGGTAAGAGTGGCAGTCCTTCACAGACTCGCTAAGACAAATTTAGCCCCTTGTGATACCACAGTAGCGAGAGACAAAGGCCTTTGGTGGGAATCGAACCCACGACCCCTGCACAGGCAATCCCAACTCAGATACCGGGCGCCTAATTTGAACCATACATGGCACAGTTATTGACGGTCAAACCAGAACACTTCATGCAAAATTTCATCCAAATCGGATAAAAAACTGCACCCTCTAGCGGCTCAAGAAGCCAAGATTAGAGATCGGTTTATATGGGAGTTGTATAAGATTATAAACCGATTTAGACCACACTTAGCCCAGTTATTGGAAGTTAAAGTATACCTGGTGCAAAATTTCCGTCAAATCGGATAATAATTGCGCCATCTAGAGGCTCAAGAAGTAAATATCCGAGATCGGTTTATGTGGGAGTTATATCAGGTAATGGACTGATTTGGAACCTACTTGGCGCAGTTGTTAGAAATAGAACAAAACACTTCAAGCAAAATATCAGCCCAATCGGATAATAATTGCACCCTCTAGCGGCCCAAGAAGTCAAGACCCTTTTTATATGGGAGCTGTATCAGGTTATGATGTGATTTCGACCATACATAGTCCAGTTATTGAAAGTAAATCAAAATACCTGGTGCAAAATTTTAACCAAATCGGTTAAAAATGGCGCCTTCTGGAGACTCAAGATCCGATATTGGTTTATATGGGAGCTATGTCAGGTTATGAACCGTTTTAGACCGCACATGGTGCAGTTGTTCGAAGTAAGAACAATATACTTAGCTGTTTTCGACAGACGGATGGACGGACAGTGCTTAATCGACATAGAATGTCAAGACGATCAAGAATATATATACTATGTTGGGTCTCATATCAATATTTCGGTGTATTACAAACGGAATGACGAATTAGTATTCAGACAACTGTTTTTCTTTTTAGACAGACAGACTTAGTGTCCTAGCAGCTTTACAGATGCATCCCAAAAAAAGGACTGTTTGGTGTGTAGTGTATGGGCTGGTGGCATCATCGGCCAGTTTTCTTTAACGACGAACTTTTTGGAGAGGTGTCACATAGTACCTCACAAATGATGCCAGCATTAGGTGGGGAAAACCACCGCTGAAAATATTTTCTGATGGTCTCGCCAGGATTCGAACCCTGGTGTTCAGCGTCATAGGATCACATGCTAACCTCTGCGCTACGGTGACCTTCTTAGAAAGTAAATGACAAAGACCAATTTATCGATCCCAATAGAAATATAGAATATATTGGGTTGCCCAAAAAGTAATTGCGGATTTTTCATATAGTCGGCGTTGACAAATTTTTTCACAGCTTGTGACTCTGTAATTGCATTCTTTCTTCTGTCAGTTATCAGCTGTTACTTTTAGCTTGCTTTAGAAAAAAAGTGTAAAAAAAGTATATTTGATTAAAGTTCATTCTAAGTTTTATTAAAAATGCATTTACTTTCTTTTAAAAAATCCGCAATTACTTTTTGGGCAACCCAATATATTCTTTTGTTGAAAAATCGATGTCAATCTAACCATGTCTGTTGAAATGTCGTTACAGTGTTTAGAAATTAATACACTGAGTGAGGTTACTTGTGTATTACTAAGAGCGAACAACAAGCCGATTACTGGCGTTAGATGGGACATGGGACAGATTAATATCCGCACCCTCTTTTCAACCTAACCTAACACACTGAGCTGGAACTTTGCACAGAATATCTTTACCACATGTAGATCAGTCTGCCGATTTAAGGTCTTTAGCCAAATTTATTTATATCCTTTTTCGCTAAAATTTGAGAAAATGAATAGAGCCCTTGAAGTCCGTGCCGAGTGTATCCTATTTGGATATAGCTGCAATACTTGCACGATTCCTTTGAGATTTAGTGCAATGAGTGGTGTGGTCTGTGGCGAGTATGCTAAAGACCGCACCATACTTTGGTACCATATGTAGATTTCCTGCTGTTAGGTCTAGGAGCCATTAAAGCGCATCATCAATGCGATTTCGCTAGAAGTTTTCAGCCACAAAATTTGTTCCCATATAAACAGATTTTTTAAGTTATTTTCATACGGTTTTTATATCCTTAGGCTGACACCCAACAGCATTTGCCATTATGCCCTGTCAAAAATTTCATGGAAAACCTAAAACCCTTAACACATCTATTGCATTTAATTTTGCGCTCTCCCTAAAATTAATTTATTTAGCCCATATTACCTATTTGAATTTCCTTTTTGCCTTATCTCAGATAGTTATGATGTGCACACAAATGGAAGTGCCATGGTTGGTTGATGGTATCTTTTGATGGTAGACATTTATGATGAGTTGCTTTTTTGCGGCCCTCTTCCACGGGTTTTTGTGTCATGGTTGATCTATCACTTCCATTACCTTTACTCATCACATCCATCACTGATGATAAAGAAAAGCAACAGCAGTAGATTCTTGGAGAATTCCATTAAAAATGTGAAATTCTATTTCAAAAAATTTGGTATTGCTAGACAGGGCAAAGTTGACATTTGCGCGCGTGTGTGTGTGCATGTCAGTGTGTTTTTGAGGTTTCATGGTAGTTTTTATGTGATGGAACTCAATCATTTTTTGGCCCCCAAATGTTTGTTTACGGTGTTCTATGGGAATTGGCAAAGATGGTGTGAAGAAAAAACAAGTAAAAAGTAAAAAAGTATTAATTTCGGCCGTGTCGAACTTTTGATACCCACCACCATGGGAATATCTGGGGGGGAGGGGACCAATCCACATTTTTTTCAAAATCGAAAATTGCCAAAAATTTTTATGTTTCTGTGAAGTTGGAAAGATACCTCAATTTTTGTTTTGTAAAATTGTGGTGCAGGAACTAACCCATCGGGTGTGACATTTGGTCATAAAGTCTTAGCTGAATTTAGTACTGATTGCCAACACACTATTTATAGGGTGATCCCGATCTTTCAAAGTGTGGTTGTCTTTGCTAATATCTTTGTTTTATAGTGAAAGTTTCGGCAAATCAGTATTTTGATGAAAAAATTGTTGTGTGATTACAGCAGACATCGTTCAATAGCCTAGAATTTTACGACGATCCGAAATAGATCTACTTTGTAGGGTCATAAATGGATATCTCGATGTGTTGGAAACGGAATAACTAAATGAATATACCCCCATATTCTACAGTTATGGGGTATAAAAACGTGCTTAGTTCGGTCGGGCCGATTCTTGGGACCCTCTCCCTAGGATTCTACAAAAATCAACTTATTTGATGCGCACATATGTGCATCACGGCAAAAATTTAAGCCTCTGGGGCCCTTTAAAGACTAATATCGGAATCGGGCTATACTTATGACGGATATTGGAAGGCATAACAGAACATTACGTGCAAAATTTCTGTCAAATCAGATAAAGTTTGCGGCTTTCTGGGGCTGAAGATGTCAAACCTTGAGATCGATTAAATGAGAGATACATCAGGTTACAGAACGATTTTGATCCAGTTGGCATTGTTGTTGGAAATCGCAACAGAACTTCACTTGCATAGTTTCAACCAAATCGTATAAAAATGTCAGCTTCCAGGGGCTTAAGATATCAAATATGGAGATCTGTTTGTACGGGAGCTAGGTTATTTACCGATTTGGACCACACATACTGGATGTTACAAGAGAACGTGCTAAGCAAAATTTTAGTCCAATCGTATAACATTTGCGGTTTGTGGGGGGCTTAAGATCACAAATCGAGAGATTGATTTACATCCAAATGTGAGCCGATATTGCTCATTTGCAATCCCAATGAGTTATGCCAATAAGAAGTATTTCTTCAAGATTTCGACAGACGGACGGACATGGCTAGATCGACTTAAAATGTCAAGATGAACAAGAATATATATACCTTATGGGGTTGCAGATCAATATTTCGAGGTATTGTTCATGGAATGGTTGGATTAGTAAATCCCCCAATTGATGTACACGTATGAATGAGTGAAAAAACTAATGAATTAATAAACAAATGAATGACTATATACATGAATGAATAAGTGACTGAATTAATGAATAAATGAATGAATGAATAAATATATGAATGAAATAATGAATGAATGAACGAATAAATGAATGTGTAAATGATTAAATAAATGCATAAATGAATGAGTCAATGAATTACTGAATTTCTGAATGAAGATATGAATGATTTAATAAATGAATGAGTGAATAAATAAGTGAATTATTGAATGAATGAATGAATGAATAAATAAATGAATGAATGAGTGAATGAATAATAGAATAAATGAATGAATGAATACATACACGAATGAATTTATGAATGAATGAACGAATAAATGAATGGGTAAATGATTATATGAATGAACGAATGAAGGAATGAATAAACGAATTAATGAATGCATGAATGTATTACTGAATTAATGAATGAGTGCTTGAATGAATGTTTGAATGAATGATTGATTGAATGAATGATTGAATGAATGAATGATTGAATGAATGATTGAATGAATGATTGAATGAATGATTGAATGAATGATTGAATGAATGATTGAATGAATGATTGAATGAATGATTGAATGAATGATTGAATTAATGATTGAATGAATGATTGAATGAATGATTGAATGAATGATTGCATGAATGAATGAATGCATGAATGAATGAATTACTTAATGAAGTAATTAATGAGTGAATTATGAAACGAATGAATAAATGAATGATCAAATGAATAAATGAATGAATAAGTGTGTAAATAAATGAATAAATGAATGAATGAATAAATATATAAATGAATGAATAAACAAAAAAATGCATGGGTAAATGATTAAATGAACGAACGAATGAATAAACAAACGAATTAATGAATAAACTAATGAATGAGTCAATGAATTATTGAATGCATCAAAGAATTTCTGAATGAATGAATCAATTCATGAATGAATTTCTGTATGAAGGAATGAATGATTAAATGAATTAATAAATGAATAAATGAATGAATGAATGAGTGGATGAATAAATGCATAAATGAATGAATTAACTGTATTTAAATATTTTTTCGAAATATCAATTTTTTATGTATTCAAGTAAATGGATCCTAGGTTGATTTTTGATCTACTGTCTAAAACCGTACTTTACCCTATACTCTCCTTCTTTAGTTAATTTTTGTTATTAATTACTGTTTCTTTTATATAATTGCAGGTGGACCTAACATGTGGTAGTTGGTAAGCTAGATGCATTATTACAAATTTGCCTAAAATAAATGCAGTTTTTCTAACTTGCCAAAAAAGATTAAAAATTTGTTGTAGAATAATTTTTATTGAACTGTCAATATTTGAAGCCCCCTACTGTTGTTGGATAGTTCCAAGCAATCTACTTCTTTAATCTAAGAAGTTAGGAGCAAGCAAATTTATTGTCAACAACCTAACCAAACTAAAGTCAAACTCCTTCTCACTTCTCCATTGTTACTAAGTGCCATTTTTGTCATTTCCCTTATAATTTCTTGTGACACCATATTTATTTCCATTTTATGCCAAGGGCTTTTGAAGTTATTGTTATATTACATCTTTCTTTATTCCTTCAACCTTTCGCATGATTACATTTCATCAATTTTGTTTCTGGGTTAACTTAATGTACATAATTGTTCGTAACATGATTTGAAGCTATTAATAAAAATCATTTACGCTTGATGTGATTTGTAACCGCGAATAGACGCACTTCACCCCCCACAAATGAACCTTAAAGGAACAAAATAAAAAATCACTGAACCGAAATATCATGCAGCGGCTTCTTTCACGTCTATGTTGTATTAGCAAAATTTGTTTGATGTGGCGCGTTGATGGATTTGGTGTTAATCGGGACGTTGGCAGTTTCGCATCAACAAATGCGCAGTAACACCTTTTAAGCACAAAGAAAGTTCAAAAATCAACAGAAGCATGAAGTAGAGTACTTTAATAGGGCTGTGTACCATAATGGGGGAAATATGTTTTTATAAGAGTTTGATGAGTGATGAAGTCTTTAACACAGGGTAGCAGTGTTACCAATTTGTTTTGCAAGGAAATATCTTTTATTGTTTCAAACCACAAATGTGTGGAAGTAATCTCAATTTCAGAATTCATTTACTTTTGCTCGAAACCTTTTACCTTGAATATTGATCTGAAGCAGTAAAAGACGAGTTGCAAACTTCACAAATGTAATCTGTCAGTAGTTTGGTTGATTTCTGTAGGTGGCTTTCTTTAGCGCATCCATACTGGCATATTTTTAATACCCATCAAAGTATTGGCGGTATGCTTATATAGTCAGTCCTTTTTAATACCTCTAAATATTGGCCTGAGACCATATAAAGTATAAATATATTCTTGATCGTCTTGAAATTCTCAGTTGATCTAGGCTTGTTCGTTCGTCTGTCAAAACCACGATATCATTTGAACGTATATCCGCTTGAAATTTTCACAAATACTTCTTATCGAAGTTGGCCGAAGTTGGCTGAACCATATCGGTTCAGATATGATCAGATATGTATCACCCATATAAACCGATCCCCAGCTTTGACTTCTTGAGAACCTAGAGGCCTCAATTTTCATCCGATTTGGGTCAAATTTTGCACAAGGACTTGTGTTTCGACTTTCAAGATCAGTTTCGAGTATAACCCGAATCGGTCTATCAACTCATTTATCTCCCATACAGAACGATCCCCGGATTTGACTTCTTGAGCGCCTAGAATCTTTAGTTTTCATCTAATTTGGCTGAAATTTAACACAAAGACTTCTTCTATGATTTCCAGCATGCGTGCTAACTATGATCCGAATCCATATATATATACTGATTTGCAAACTTCTCACATATCAATAAGTGATGTCCGATTCAAGTTTAAGCTCAATGATAAGGGGCCTCCTCATTATAGTCGAGTCCAAACGGCATGCCGCAGTGCGACACCTCTTTGGAGAAAAGTTTTTACATGGCATAGTACCTTACCAAAGACGACAGCACTAGGGGGAAAACACCGCTGAAGATTTTTATACCCACCATAGGATGGGGGTATACTAATCTAGTCATTCGGTTTTTAATACCTAGAAATATTGATCTGCGCCCCATAAAGTACATATATTTCGGATCGTCTCGACATTCTGAGTCGATCTAGACATGTCCGTCCGTCCATATGTCGAAATCACGACAGCGGTCGAACGCGTAAAGCTATTCCCTTGAAATTCTGCACAGATACTTCTTTCTGATGTAGGCCGTTGGGCATTACAAATGGGCCATATCGGTTCAGATTAAAATATAGCTTCCATATAAATCGATCCCCCGATTTGACTTCTTTAACCTCTAGAAGCCTCAATTTTCATCCGATTTGGCTGAAATTTGGAACAAAGACATGAGTTGCCACTTTCGACATCGATGTTTAGTATGATCCGTATCAGTCTATAAACAGATAAGCTTCCATATAAACCGATCCACGGATTTGACTTTTTGATCCCTAGAAGTCTCAATTTTCCGATTTGGCTGAAATTTGGAACAAAGACTTGAGTTATGACTTTTAACATCCATGCCAAGTATGATCCGTATCGGTCTATAAACAGATATAGCCCCCATATAAATATTCTACTGCGTGTCACAGAGCTGACGAGACCACACTGGCTGATGCCATGATTGTACAATCGTCGGCATATGATACGATCTCGATGCTGTTTGAAGGAGGTGGAATGGAGGATAGGTAGATGTTAAACAGTGCCGGAGATATTGGGGAATTCCCCGTTTCACTCTACGGTGCTTCGAACTCTTATCGCTAAATTCCACAAATGACAGTCGACCACAGAGATAATTCGCGATCCAGCTGAAGTGTTGGCGATGTCCTCAAATAGTTTGGCATGGCTGAACGTGTCAAATGCCTTCGATAGTTCCAGTGCCACGAGGACCATCCTATCACATGGCCTGGACTGATTGAATCCACGGCAAATGTGTGCGGTGATGGCATGCAAAGCAGTTGTTGTGCAGTCTTCGAAATCCTCTGGAGGAGTAAGGCCTCAAGCGTCTTTGCCCCAGACTTGGGTCCTTTCCAGGCTTCAGTAGAGGGATCACTCTGCCCATTTTCCAGACTTCGTGAACTATAGGAATGTTCAAAGAGAGTGAGGACAGTTTTAAAGTATTCGACTCCAGGTAGATACAGATTCTTTAGCATTAGTGTAGATTGTATAGATTACGACGGCGCCCAAGGCTTTAGATGGTTTGGCGCCACGGATGACATTCGTAACTTCGTCCACGTTGAATTATGGTAGCAGTCCATCGGCTCGGAGACCACGAATACGGCGAATAGCTCTCCTCCTTGCCCTATTACTCTTGGGATGCACAAGAAATTGATCTCTTTGGATCAGTCTCGGTTACTTCGCCAAAAGTGACTGAGGTCCTGTCATCCGTTCTACCGAAATTCGAGAGTGACTTAACAGTAGACCACAGCTTGCCTAAACCGGTGCCTAAGTAAAATTGCTCCAAGTGTTTCAGCCACAAATTCCGCTTATGTTCGAAGACTACCCTGTTTATTTCCGGATTCAGCTCACTAATTCTGGGGTTAGTGGGGTTCGTACAATGAATCTCATCACGCTGGTCTGCGACTACCACTGCCAGAGCCGGGAAATTGGGCCGCACTTGGGGTTTTCGACGGCTGGTATAAAGCGAGTGGCTGCTGCTTTAATGATGTCTCGGAATTTCCTCTCGGCAACTAGGACATCTGAGGGGGGTGGCAGTTCACTGAAACGGCGATTGGTATACTCTCTGAAGCCAGCCCAATAGGCCTACTTCTGATTGATAAACGTCCGGCGTTCAGAGGTTATGAAGTCGGGTGGTCGATCGATGGTGAGAATTATGGGGAGGTGGTCTAACCCCAAAGAGATAACGTTTTGCCAGGCTACGTCACTCAGGAGATAAGGGGATACGATGGAGATGTCTGGCGAGATGCTTCACCTTCTCACAATCCTAGTGGGGGCATCCTCATTCACCGTGCATAACGTGGAGCCTTCAATCTGCTCTGTCGAAGCTATGCCACGCTGGTTGTTCCCTAAGGAAGAATGCCATGAAATTTGATACTTATTAAAGTCCCCTAGAACCAGACGATAATGGTCAGATAGTAGCCCACTTATGTCGAGGTTGTAAGCTTGACCATCAATTGGGACACAGCTACCAACCGGCGGTATGTACACGTTGTATAGCTCTATCTCGGCAGTACCGGTCCTGGCTGCTATCCCCATGCACTCCATGTAGGGGCCACTTGCGCCAGGCGCAGGCGAGATGGGTCTATATTGCACGGAATGGTGTATCACGAAGGCCAATCCCCAACCGCCATTCCTTGAGCGATCCTTACGTAGCACATTGTATCCATGAAAACTGTGCAAGCTGCAGGGGTTGCTCAGCTTTGTCTTCTGGATCGCTTCGACCAATATGTTCTTCCGACTCATAAAATCCACAATCTCGTTGATGTTGTCACGCAGACCGTTGCAATTCAGCTGTAAAAATGATTCACTTCCCGGTACTAACCTTGCAATATTGGGGCTGGGATGCCGCTGTTGCGTATATTGCCATAGGATGGGTTTTACTAGTTTCGTCATACTGAGACCCCATAAATTATATAAATTCTCCATCCTTGACATTCTGCTCCGATTTAACCATGTCCGTCCGTCTGTCTGTTGTCTGTTTAGTGTAGATCAGTTGGGATTATAAGTGGGCCATATCGGTTCATGATTTGATAGGACGTCATATAAACCAATAACAGATATTAACATCTTGAGCCTCTAGAGGGCGCAATTCTTATCAGATTTCCCTAAATTTTGCAAAATTTGTTTTGCTGTGACCAACAATTGTTTCAAATATGGTCCGAATCGGTTGATAAAATGATATAGTTCCCATATGAATCGATCTCCCGATTTTCTATTTGGGACAGTGCGTTATGTTAGGCCAGTCGACATCCTTCTTCAATTTGGCCTAGGTCAGTCCAGATTTGGATATAACTGCCATATAGACCGATTTCTCGTTTTGAGGTCTTGGGCCCATAAAAGACGCATTTATTGTCCGATTTTGCCAAAATGTGGGACAGTAAGTTGTGTTACGCATCTCGACATCTTTCTGAAATTTGGTCTAGATCGGTCCAGATTTGGATATAGCTGCCATATAGACCGATTTCTCGATTTGTGGTCTTGGGCCCATAAAATACGCATTTATTATCCGATTTTGCCAAAATGTGGCACAGTAAGTTGTGTTAGGCACTTCGACGCCTTTTTTCAGATCGGTGCAGACTTGGATAGTGCTGGCATATAGACCGATATCTCGCTTTAAGGTTTAGGTCAACGTCCACGCCGATTTGATCCAAATCGGATTATGATGAAAGGTGATTTACATATATATCCGAGGTGGTGGGTATACAAAGTTCGGCCCGGCCGAACTTCTAAAAATTTGTATACCCTCCACTATAGGATGGGGGTATACTAATTTCGTCATTCTGTTTGTAACTACTTGAAATATTCGTCTGAGACCCCATAAAGTATATATATTCTTGATCGTCATGACATTTTGTATCCATCTAGCCATGTCCGTCCGTCTGTCTATCGGAAGCACGCTAACTTTTGAAGGAGTAAGGCTAGCTGTTTGAAATTTTGCACAAATATTATCCGATCTTGGGTCTTGACTTCTTGAGCTTCTATAGGGCGCAATTCCCATCCAATTTTGCTGAAATTTTGCACGAAGTATTTTATTATGACTTTCAATAACTGTGCTAAATAATGTTCAAATCGGTTCATAACCTGATATAGCTGCCACATAAACCGATCTTGGGTCTTGACTTCTTGAGCCTTTAGAGGGCGCAATTCTTATCCGATTGGAATGAAATTTCGCACGGTCCATAACCTGATATAGCTGTCATATAAACCGATCTGAGGACTTGACTTTTTCAGCTTCTATAGGGCGCAATTCCCATCCAATTTTGCTGAAATTTTGCACGAAGTATTTTATTATGACTTTCAATAACTGTGCTAAATAATGTTCATATCGGTTCTGATATAGCTGCCACATAAACCGATCTTGGGTCTTGACTTCTTGAGCCTCTAGAGGGCGCAATTCTTATCCGATTGGAATGAAATTTCGCACGACGTGTTTCGCTATGACTTCCAACAACTGTGCCAATTATGGTTCAAATCGGTCCATAACCTGATATAGCTGCCACATAAACCGATCTTGGGGCTTGACTTCTTGAGCCTCTAGAGGGCGCAATTTTAATCCGATGTGAATGAAATTTTGCACGACGTTTTTTGTTATGATATCCAACAATTGTGCCAATTATGGTTCAAATCGGTCCATAACCTGATATAATTGTCGTATAAACCGATCTTGGGTCTTGACTTCTTGAGCCTCTAGAGGGCGCAATTCTTATTCGATTTGAATGAAATTTTGCACTACGTGTTTCGCTATGACTTCTAACAACTGTGCCAAATTAGGTTCAAATCAGTCAATAACCTGATATAGCTGCCATATAAACCGATCTTGGGTCTTGACTTCTTGAGCCTCTAGAGGGCGCAATTTTAATCCGATGTGAATGAAATTTTGCACGAAGTATTTTGTAATGATATCCAAACAACTGTGCCGAGTACGGTTCACATCGGTTCATAACCCGATATAGTTGTCATATAAACCGATCTTGAGTCTTGACTTCTTGAGCCTTAGAGGGCGCAATTCTTATCCGATTTGGCTGAAATTTTGCACAACGTATTTTATTATGATTTTCAACAACTGTGCCAAATAAGTTTCAAATCGGTTCATAACTTGATATAGCTGCCATATAAACCGATCATGGATCTTGACTTCTTGAGCCTGTAGAGGTCGCAATTATTATCCGATTTGCCTGAAACTTTGTACGACGGATCCTCTTATAACCATCAACATACGTGTTTATTATGGTCTGAATCGGCCAATAGCCTCAAACAGCTCCCATATAAATCGATCTCGCTATTTTACTTCTTGACCCACCAAAGGTCGCAATTCTTATTCGAATTGCCTGACTTTTTACACAGGTCTTCAACATATAATTTAATTGTGGTCCAAACCGAACCATATCTTGTTGGATTCTAAAATTTTTGGAGAATTATTTTTTTTTTTTTTGAAAAATTTTAACTACTTTGTCCGGAGACGAGATAATTTTCTCGATTCCAACTCCAGGGGAATTGCTTGACTCCGACTCCGCAGCCCTGGCTAAGACTACCATCCAAAAGGCTTTTATGTTCCTCACCTTACACCAATGAAAACCTTTGTATAGAATCCACAGTCTGGGGTGAGCTAATAAACCCCCACCAAATATCATTTCGCTTAAGAGGCATTGACCCCTTGATAAGATTCATCCATTGCATGGCGCTTAAGAAATGTTACACCAAAAAATTTCCAATTTTTTTTTCCTTACACATGCCAATTTTCCTCAAAGCAATAACAAAATCTAGACACAGCCATATGTTGAACATAATTAATTTGCTTATAAATGTTTGTGACACTTTAATCGTTTGTCTATTTTAATTATTTAGAGCTTTGGCCAAAATCCCAAAAGAAACAAGGCGGCGAAACCGGAAGAGAATGCAGGATGACCTCTAAAAAAACAGGCAGAGGTAAAGGTAAAGGCAAAGGCAAAGGCAAATATTTTGTATTAATTTCAAAAACAGAAAATCATAATGACGATGTTTTGCATGTGCCATTCTATAATTTAATTTTTCACTGCCATCGCTGGCAGAGGAGCGCCACAAATTCATGGTCATTAACTATTGTGGCAATTGAAAGACCACTGCGCGCTGGCATCTCTGATGCTTAACTTTTATGATTCTCTTTTTTTTCGTTTTTTTTTTTTAATAATTAATTTAGCCATTCTCAGTCAATCTACGCAATCAATTCTAAAAATATTTTAGAAATATTCGTTCATGTCCCACACGGATTGTTTTGGAGGGGACATAAAATATATGCCATATATAAAGCCATTCCATGCCATCTTGGTGTAGTGCACGCTGTGTGTGTCTATTCCTTATGGAAAAAAAATTCCTAAATAATTGCCGGCTGGGTCTCAACATTTATTTTGTTTTTCGCACACAAAAAATTCAAAAGATTTGAAAAATTTGCATATTTTTCACACTTGGGATTTTGTCGTTTAAACTTTGAGCTTAAAATGTGTCGTTTATATTCTTTGTGGAAATATAAAAAAAGATTTTTTTTATGATCCTTAATTTCTAATAATAAATTATAACATAAATGTCGAACCCGAAAATATTTGGTTTTTAGTTTATGACAAATAATTGTTGCTGCGGCACGGGTATTAGGCTGTCTCACTGTATTCTGGATAGTCTTGACATTCTGAGTCTCTCTAGCCATGTCCGTTCGTCCGTCCATCCGTTTGTCCGTCTGTCGAAATCACGAGCCGTTTGAAGTTTGGCGCAGATTCTTCATATAGGTCGTTGGGAATCGCAAATGGGCCATATCGGTTCAGATTGGGATATGGGCCCCATATAAACCGATCCCCGGATTTGACTTCTTGAGCCCTTAAGAGCCCCAATTTTCATCCGATTTGGCTGAAATTTCGAACAAAGAGTTTAGTTATGACTTCCAACATCCATGCAAAGTATGATCCGAATCGATTTATAAACAGACATAGCTCTCATATGAACTAATCCCCAAATTTGACTGCTTGAACCCTTAGAAGCTTAAATTTTTAATCTATTTGGCTTAAATTTGGAACAAGGACTTGAGTTATGACTTCCAACATCCATGCCAAATATGACCTGAATCGGTCTATAAACAGATTTAGGCCCCATATAAACCGATCCCCGGATTTGACTTCTTCAGCCCTTAGAGGGCTACATTTTCACCTACATAGACCGATCTGCCGTTAAAGGGTCTGAAGGCCATAAAAGCTTTATTTTTTATCCGATTTCGCTGAAATATGAAACAGTGA
Source organism: Stomoxys calcitrans (assembly GCF_963082655.1). Classification (NCBI taxonomy): domain Eukaryota; kingdom Metazoa; phylum Arthropoda; class Insecta; order Diptera; family Muscidae; genus Stomoxys; species Stomoxys calcitrans. Next base: position 143,385,422 of record NC_081555.1, read on the forward strand.
GTAATTTTAGGCCTCCCAACATCTGACCTAAATACGGTTCAGATCGGTCTATATGGCCGCTATATCTAAATATAATCCAATATTTAGATATAGCGGCCATATAGGCCGAACTGCCGTTAAAGGGTCTGAAGCTCATAAAAGCTTTATTTATTACCCGATTTAGCTGAAATTAAAAACTGTGAGTTGCTTTAACCCTCCCAAATATGGTTCCCAAATATGATTCAGATCGGACTTTTATTGGATATGGTTAGGTTGAAAAGAGGGTGCGGATATTATTCCGCTCCAAGCCACTATGGGCATACACCTATGCCAGTAGTCGGCTTGGTGTGCGCTCTAAATATCAAAAAGTAACCCCGAAAAAGAAAATCTAAGCTAGGAATGTCTTGCTACTTACAAAATCCTTAATTCTTGGTCATGCCACGCCCCTTAGTTGGTTCATATTTGGTATTGTGTCCCCTCTTAAGTACCGGTATCTGTTAGCCGCGAAAGCCGGGCAATGACAAAGGAAATGCTCCAACGTCTTATCATCTACCCCGCATGCCCTACACATGGTATCATTTGCTGCACCGATTTTGCATAAGTGAGCTCGTAGTCCTACGTTTCCCATTGTGATACCGAGAGCTATACTGACCTCCTTCTTACTTCCTCGCCTTCTCACGGTCTAAATCCCCCTTTCCCCCCGTCCTACCGACTGTTGTGCTGTTCCACAGGCTTGCATGCGCATTCGTCGCCCACTTCCTTAACTCGGACTGCGTCGATCCGAAAGGCTTCGGATTAACCTAGTTTATTGACGGCAGTCCTCTGGCCTTCACCGCCAAATCGTCTGACCTTTTATTCCCCCTTACTTCGTTATGGCTCGGCACCCAAACGATGCGGATTTTAGCATCCTCAGAGAAGGCGTTAATCTCCCCCTTACACTGCAAGACTGTTCGTGACCTTACCGTCGTGGTTGTTATTGCTCTTATGGTAATTTTACTGTCCGCAAAGATGTTCATTGGAGGCCACCGTAGCACAGAGGTTAGCAAGTCCGCCTATGACGTTGAATGCCTGGTTTTGAATCCTGGCGAGACCATCAGAAAAAATTTTCAGCCGTAGTTTTCCCCTCCTAATTCTGGCAACATTTGTGAGGTACTGTGCCATGTAAAACTTCTCTCCAAAAAGGTGTCGACACGCCGTTCGGACTAGGCTATTAAAAGGAGGCCCCTTATCATTGAGCTTAAAACTTGAATCGGACTGCACTCATTAATATGTGAAAAGTTTGCCCCTGTTCCTTAGTGGAAAGGCGAAATTTGCAATTTGTAAAGATGTTCATACTAGACGTGCTCGCGTTAGCACCACACCACCTCACGCATTCCATGATCGCCTGGATCTCCGCCTGCAGGACCGTATTATGGTCTGACAGTTTGAAACAGATCTTAGTCCCTAGGTTCTTAATGTAACCCCCAGGCCCACTCTGTCCTCTAGCTATGATCCATCCGTGTAACATGATCTTCCGGGTGGCAATACTAGGGTTTCGTCAATCCCATACTGTGCCGCTGGAAACAGTGCCTCGCACTCGACCTCAAGGTTCATCCCAGGTTTCCAATAGGGAACCTCTTCCCTTCCTTCTAGGTTTCCTATCATCGCCTCGATTATACCGCAATGGTATGAGCTGCTCCCATCCTCAATCCATTCTCCCGTCGCCTAAAGTCTCATAGTCGCCGTGGCTGCTTCACACTTAATCTGTATGTCTATGGGTCGGATATCTAGAAAAGTCTCCAGTGCCCTAATGGGCATGGTCCTTATCGCTCCGCCTATACCAAGGTAACATTTTCTCTGAACCTTTTGTTTGTCCTTATGGTGCACTTTTTTTCCATAGCAGTCCAACAAACTACTGAGGCGTTTTATAAGTATTAGTCTAATCACGCTCCTGTAGAGCCAGTGGGCTATCCTCGGATTCAGGTCCCATTTCGAGCCTACGGCCGTCTATATAGTGCTCAACATCTGAGAGCCTTCTCAATATGCCCCTAAATGTGACACTTCCTATTCAGTTTCCTGTCCAAGATCACACCTAAGTATTGTACCTGGTTAGAAATCGAAATCGTTCTGTTGAGAAAACGTGGTCCGTCAAATTGCTCCACCTTCGTCTTTCTCGTGAACAGGCATATTTCATTCATCTCTGGGTTAACATTGAGACCCCATATCTAGCCCAGTCGTGTGGTCACCCATAGGAGTGGCGATAAAATGCCTCCCTGTGGCGTGCCCTGTGCCACTTTCTCCTTTATATTTGTGTCATGGGACACATAATTTATCCACCTGTTCCTGGTCTGAGGATTGGATCAGTGTGTCAGTCCGCACATTGTTAAAAGCCAACTCGATGTCTATGTATACCGCCAGTTTGTAAGTTTTTGCACCAATGGATTCTTCTATTTTATGCTCAACCTCGTGCAGGGCACTCTCCACCGACCTTCCCTTGACATAGGCATGTTGTTTGTATTCGAGCAGTTGGCTGAATTTCCTACTCTCTATCATGGTGTCCACAATGCATTCCTTGGTTTTGGGTAGAAAGAACGTAAGGTTTATAGGTCTGTAGGCCTTTGGTGTCGCATAACTTGTCTTTCCTACCACCCTTGCCTCCTGCCATGCTTTCACGCTGTAAATGTAGCGGCCAGATAGTCGGCCTCTTTTTGTAGTAACGTCGGAAAAATTCCATCAGGTACGGCTGACTTAAATGGTTTGAAGCTCCACAAGACTTTTTTTTACCATAAATTCCCTTATGGTAAGCTTTCGATCAACCTCATTATTCCAAGATTTCGGTGTCTCCGTGAGTCCCGTCGTATCCTGTGGAAAATGGGTTTTCACCCGAAGCCCCCTTGTTGTCAACTAACGTTTCAGTTTGGTTTTTGAGAGAAACTTTTTTATCTTGGCGGCGTCAATAACGCTATCGACCTGGTCGCAGAAAGTCTTCCAAGAGCCACGTTTTGCCGCTCTAGTAATCTTTTTGTATTCCTTGAGCCGTGCTCTGTTATAAAGTCCGCGGACCTCTTTCCCAATGTAGCGAATCTCCCCGGTAATCCAGGGTTATTCTTGGGCTGCTTTTTATTCTAGAAGAGGACAACTATCTTCGAATAGACTTCGTCTATGTTTGGACAATCTAAATTATTTTTCCTTATTCTTCTCCTGGGTAGTTTTCCGAATTTTGGTCAGTTGGTTTTAAACTTATCATGGAATCTTATCAGATTCTGCGTTGGCCGTACTATTCTAAATCTAAATAGCAATGGTCCGAGATGGAATGCTCCATAGAGACCCACCAATCATGAACCTCAACGATTAGATTTTCCGAACATATTGTCACATCTAATAACTCCTCCCTAGTCCTATTACCAAGGGAAGCGGTGTTATTTAGTTTAAATTTTTATGGCAAATAACGCAGGTCGTAGGACAACTACCAGTGATGGCATAGAATAATTGTTAGGTGATATGGTTCAGTCCAGAAACTTTGTTCCGGGTAGTCCATGGCTCCTGAAGCAAGGCAAAATGAATCTTGCACTTGTTGATTTTCTCCATCAGAGTTTGCGTAGCTGTCTCGCTCCGGTGGAGGTTTATCTGGATTACCTCAAACCTTGGTCCTACAGTAGATGGCCATCTTGGGAGTAGGTGATGATCTCTTCGTCTGCTCCGCAGGATATTAAAGAGATCACACGATAGGCTGTCTCCTTGTCTGAAATCTCGTTTGGTATTAAATGGTTCGGAGAGATTCTTTCCTATTCTTACTGAGGAAGCCGTATCAGCAAGCGTCATCCTGCAGAGTCTTATTAATTTTGCAGGGATACCAAACTCAGACATGGCTTGAAATACCTTTGAACGTAAAGGAGTATCGAAGTCAACAGAGATGGTAGGTGTTGATTTGTCCTTCTCGGGTCTTTTCCAGGATGTGACGCAGTGTGTATATCTGGTCTAGGGTGGGTTTACCAGGTCTAAAGCCGCATTGATAGGGCCCAATTATCTAATTGACTTTAGGTTTTAATCTTTCACACAGTACGCTCGAGAGTATCTTGTAGGCGATGGTGAGGGGACTTATTCCTCTGTAGTTGGCACATTGCGTCTTGTCTCCTTTCTTGTGTACGGGACATAGTATGCCGAGGTTCCAATCATCGGGTATGCGTCCTTCTAGCCAGATTACGCAGATAAGGCGATTCATTTGCCTTATCAGCGTGTCGCCTCCGGTCTTAAATAGTTCAGCGGGTAACCCGTCGGCTCCTGTTGCCTTGTTGTTCTTTAGTCGGGCCACTTCTACTTGAACGTCATTCTGACTAGGAGGTAAACATTCTATACCATCATCAGGGATTGATTCTGCGGTATCCTGTCCTGTCACTGCACTGTCTAATGTCATCGTATTCAGTCCTAGACTTCCGAATCTTGAGAAAGGTGGTAATGGTTCCGTCATCGGATCTCTGTATTGACCATTCCATTTCATGTACTGCCTGATGTTTCAATACTATGATCTTTGCCTATCTTATGCTTCCAAATCTTATGTAAATGGGCTTTATAGGAGTAAGTGATGGTACCATCGTCGGCTCCCTATTCGTTAGGCTGCATTGACTTTCCTGTCACTGCACTGTCTGATGTTTCAGTATTAGGATCTTTGCCTATCCTAGTCTTCCGAATATTGAGAAAATCGGTCCTGGGTCAGTCGTCGGGTCCCTGTTCATTAGACTGTGTTGGGTCTCTCGCCCCTACACCGCCTGATATTTCCATATTAGGATCTTTGCTTATCCCAGTCTTCCCATTATTGGGACAGTCGGTGACTGTCTTGTCGTCAGCCCCTTGTTTGTTAGGCGATATTGAGTCACCTGCCACAGCATGGCCTAATGTCTCAATCTTGAAAAAGACTGCCATTGCCTCGTAGTACACCATGCCTTTAGTCTTAGCCAAACTTGTCACGGAGACTTGATCAATGCCAACCACAAGGGGAGTTACCGTAGCCTTGCTCCCGTAGTGCATCACGCCTTTAGTCTTTGCCAAACCTGTCTCGGAGGCTTGAACAATGCCAACCACAAGGAGAGTTCCTTCCTCCTTCTCCTCCCTGTGGAAGACCTCCCTCCCTTGATTTTGCTTGCCCAAGAATTCCAACATGTGTTCCGTCGCAGATTTACTGTCCCGTCCTTTGATGAAGACCGTCGCCTTTGTGAGCTAGGGGATGTCTATCAGGTCGAGCTTTGCGCCATCTCAGGGAGCGTGGATACCTGCAACGATCCTTTTGACGGTATCAATACATTCCGCCAACGCAAAACACAGCGTTAAGATGTCCCCTCTATACTCGCAGCTCATCATTTGTATGGTTGGACCATCTAGAGAGTTCCACACTTGTTCGAAAATCCGTTCATCAACTAGTTCCTCCATTTGAGACCGATAGTCTGGAGGAATCCAACCAAATGCATTGCCGATATCGATGACTACATTAGCCATCTCATCTCTGTTGTGCTTCCTTACCACTCTGACGTAAGAGAGCGTCTCCTTGCCACTCTCAGCGACCCTTCTTCCCCTTCCGTTATGGATGTGGCCTCCTTTCGTGAGTCACAGTTTTTCATGAAGACTCTGGGGCCATGTGCGCTTCCTTGGTTTCCGTTCCAACTTTGTCTCCCCCCCAAAAATCACTGTTTGGCGTCTCCATTGCGGGCGGGCTGGCTTGGTTTTCCCAGAGTACTTGATAGCGGGGAGCTCTTCGAGAGATCTGATTTTCTTTCCAGTTTCTGTAGAAGATCTTGGAATGTCAGTTCTATCCCTTCCAGCATCCTGTGCCGGTGCAAAGTCCTCTGTCTCCTTCCTCGTGCCGCGGATCACTTTCTCGTTGTGCTTGTGAACTTATCAAAGCCAACGCTCACTTTTGCCGTCATCTTTCAATTAGGCTGCGATGACTGTTTCATTGACACTGTCGCTGCCTGAATCTGAATCGGAAACACCACCTTTACTTAAAGTCTGGCAACGAACTGTGCCTCCCTTTGGTTTATCCGTCGCTTCTTTATTTGTTAGTGTGATGACTAGTTATGCGCTTGAAGCATTTCCCTCGACTACCGGTGCCAAGGCACCCACACCTATATTAGGGAAGGACAACATGCTACGGTGATGCCACCACCACAGCTGTTGGGTCTTTGAAGTCCCTTTTGAGCCTATTCCAGAAAGGCTTTAAACATTTTCGTAATAGGTAGTACCTATTCTGAGATACGAATATTTTTTCTTTGAGAAGCGAAATGAAAACACATCCCCTCCACTCAATGGCTACCTTTGGTTATAATTCCCATTTTCTCTTAGTGTTCAAGTCGCATACATTGTCTACGTGAGTGTTTAATAACAATAATTTCCCACACAGCTCAAACTTTTATTAAGAGATAAAAATTAAATATGAACAAACGCTGTTGTTATAAAATTCTTAGCATACACGGAAACACACACACACCTACATTTTTATTGTTTATGTTTATTAAGTGAGCGTGCATTGAAATGAAAGTGTTGCGTGAACACAGACAACAATACAAAATTACTATTTGCCCTGACACTTGTTGTTTAATCCTTGCCAATGGAGACAAACCCAGCCCTCTAACGTGAACTTCACTACCTTTCATGGACTCAGTCACGAAAAGGGACGAATCATTTTTGTTGTGTGTGTCAATTGTGTTGCCATTTTCCCTTCCTTCATAAAGTGGCTGTGTAATGTTTGTTAGGGAATTGCAGCACCTTAGTTTTAAGTGCTGGCTATTCACACGTATTCCATTTCAATTGTCCAACAATTGAGTTAGAGAAAGGAGGTTGGAAAAACGTTTTTGTTCTCTTTGAAAGGAACTGATATAGCTATGACTTTATTTTAGGTATTGATTTTGGCTTAGAGTGTTATTTCGATTTACGCTCACCCACCATTGTGGTACCAAATATAAATCCTGATTGTTCCTATGCGAATTTCGTTTTGTACTGACTTACTTTAATTGGCTATGACAGAACATTTGTTCCACTAGCCGAACGTAGAATTGCGTTCCAAGCGCCTCGATCTCCTGTGCTCATTCTAAAATCTCTGTCACCAAGTTTCGAGGTGTCTCCCACCACTTGATCTTTCCACAGGGCTTTTTGTCTTCCCCGTTTGCTTGTACCACCGTGTTTGCCTTCAAAAGACTTCTTTGCTGGAGCTTCTTCATCCATTCTGACAACATGACCTAGCCAACGCAGCCGTTGTATTTTGATGCGTGTAACTATGCTGTCGTCGTCATACAGCTCGTGGTTCATACGTCGCCTATATTCTTCGTTAACACAAACTGGTCCATATATTTTACGAAGAATCTTTCTCTCAAATACTTCAGTGCTTGGAGTATTTGAGTATTTGGAGTATTTGGAGTATTTGAGTATTTGGAGTATTTGAGTATTTGAAGTATTTGAGTATTTGGAGTATTTGGAGTATTTGGAGTATTTGGAGTATTTGAGTATTTGGAGTATTTGAGAGGGTACTTGTGAAAGCAGGTGAGGCATGCTTCAGAACCATATAACAGCACGTGTAGTATCAGTGTCTTGTATAGTGTAATCTTCGTCTGTCGTGAGGTGGCCTTGTTTCTACGCTGCTTACTTAGTCCAAAGTAGCATCTGTTTTCCAGTATTATTCTTCGCTTTATCTCAAAACTGGTGTCACTCGTTTCGGTTACGGCGGTGCCGAGGTAGATAAAGTTACTGACCATCTCAAAGTTGTGGTTCCCAACTTTCTTCATTTTCTTTATCTGCTCGGTTGTAGCGGGTGTTTTGGGAGTTGAAACCATTCATTTCGTCTTATCTCCATTTACTGCCAGACCCATTTTCATTTCCTTCCATTCTTTCAAAGGCTGCAGTTACTACTTCCGGTGACCGACCTATGATATCGATATCGTCGGCATAGGCGAGTAGCATGTGTTCCCTTGTGATTAGTGTGCCATATCTATTCACATCTGCATCTCGTATAATCTTCTTCAGCAGGATATTAAAAAGATCACACGATAGGTTGTCTCCTTGTCTGAAACCTCGTTTGGTATTAAATGGTTCGGAGAGATTCTTTCCTATTCTTACTGAGGAACGCGTATCAGCAAGTGTCATCCTGCAGAGTCTTATTAATTTTGCAGGGATACCAAACTCAGACATGGCTTGAAATACCTTTGAACGCAAAGGAGTATCGAAGGCGGTTTTGTAGTCAACAAAGATGGTAGGTGTTGATTTGTCCTTCTCGAGTCTTTTCCAGGATTTGGCGCAATCTGAATATCCGGTCTAGGGTGGGTTTACCAGGTCTAAAGCCGCATTGATAGGGTCCAATTATCTCATTGACTTTCAGTTTTAATCTTTCCCGCAGTACGCTCGAGAGTATCTTGTAAGCGATGGGAAGAAGACTTATTCCTCCGTCGATGGCACATTCCGTCTTGTCTCCTTTCTGGTGTACGGGATATAGTATGCTGAGATTCCAATCATCGGGTATGCGTTCTTCTAGCCAGATTCCGCAGATAAGCTAATGCATACGCCTTATCAGCGTGTCATCTCCGTTCTTAAATAGCTCAGCGGGTAACCCGTCGGCTCCTGTTGCCTTGTTGTTCTTAAGTCGGGCCACTGCTACCTGGACCTCATTCTGACTAGGTGGTAAACATTCTATACCATCATCATCATTTAATCATACCAAAATGTAACCTGTCGGCTCCTGTTGCCTTGTTATTCTTTAGTCGGGTCACCGCTACTTGGACCACATTCTGACTAGGAGGTAGACATTCTATACCATCATCATTGAATCATACCAAAATGTATGAATTTTATTTATAGATCATTTAGTCACCTATCATATATTTCAGAGTTGTACCTACATGCCAAATTTCAGACCTCTAGCTTCATCTGCAAGGCATGTACCAAATGGTACCAATTTTGGTATCAAAATGTGCGAATGGTGAATAGATCATTTAGCCACCCATCATATATTTCTTAGTCGTACCTGTATGCCAACCAAATTTCAGCTCCATCTAAACAGAAAGTCACCAATGGCACCAAAATTTACTAAATTTCTATAGAACATATAGCGACCCATCATATATTTCTTAATTGTACCTACATACCAAATTTCAGACCTCAAGCTTTACTTGAATAGCAAGTACAAAATGGTACCAATTTTGGTTCCAACATTGACGAACTTTTATACCCTCCATGGGGGGTATACTAATATCGTCGTTCTGTTTGTAACTACTCGAAATATTCGTCTGAGACCCCATAAAGTATATATATTCTAGATCGTCGCGACATTTTATGTCGATCTAGCCATGTCCGTCCGTCCGTCCGTCCGTCTGTCTGTCGAAAGCACGCTAACTTCCAAAGGAGTAAAGCTAGCCGCTTGAAATTTTGCACAAATACTTCTTATTAGTGTAGGTCGGTTGGGATTGTAAATGGGCCATATCGGTCCATGTTTTAATATAGCTGCCATATAAACCGATCTTGGGTCTTGACTTCTTGAGCCTCTAGAGTGCGCAATTCTTATCCGATTGGGATCAAAGTTTGCACGACGTGTTTTGTTATGATATCCAACAATTGTGCCAAGTATGGTTCAAATCGGTTCAAAACCTGATATAGCTGCCATATAAACCGATCTTGGGTCTTGACTTGTTGAGCCTCTAGAGTGCGCAATTCCTATCCGATTGGAATGAAATTTTGCACGACGTGTTTTGTTATGCTATCCAACAACTGTGCCAAGTATGGTTCAAATCGGTTAATAACCTGATATAGCTGCCATATAAACCGATCTGGGATCTTGACTTCTTGAGCCTCTAGAGGTCGCAATTATTATCCGATTTGCCTGAAATTATGTACGACGGATCCTCTCATGCCCATCAACATTCGTGTTTATTATGATCTGAATCGGTCTATAGCCCGATACAGCTCCCATATAAATCGATCTCTCTATTTTACTTCTTGAGCCCCCAAAGGGCGCAATTCTTATTCGATTTGGCTGAGTACGTTTTCTCTCCTTGCCAGTAGTATTTTTCCATTTTAATACCCACCAACATACGATGGGGGTATACTAACCTTGTCATCCCGTTTGTAACACCACGAAATATTGATCTAGGACCCCATAAAGTATTGGGTTGCCCAAAAAGTAATTGCGTATTTTTCATATAGTCGGCGTTGACAAATTCACATCTTGAGCCTCTGGAAGCCGCAATTTTTGTCCGACTTAGAAGAAATTTTGAAACCTAGTATTCTATTATGACTTACAATAACTGTGCTAAATACGGTCGAAATCGGTCAAGATCCTGATATAGCCCCCATATAAACCGATCTGCCGATTTGGTTTCTTAAGCACCTTGAAGCTGCAATTTTTATCCGATTTGGCTGAAATTTTGCATAGAATTATGTTGTGACTTCCAATAACTGTCCAAATCGGTCAAGAACCTGATATAGCTCTCATATAAACCGATATCCCGATTTGACTTCCTGAACCCAATTTTCATCCGATTTGGCTGATTTGGCTCCCGATTTTACTTCTTGAGCCTCTGGAAGCCGCAATTTTTGCAATGTTGCACCTAGTGTTCTATTATAACTTACAACAACTGTACAAAGTACGATATAAATCGGTCAAGAACCTGATATAGTTCCCATATAAACAGATCTGACTTCTTAAGCCCCTGGAAGCTGCAATTTTTATCCGATTTGGCTCAAATTTTGCACATAGAGTTCTGTTGTCTTTTAACAATTGTGCTAAGTACGGTCCAAATCGGTCAAGAACTTCTCAATCATCCTTGTTCTGTTTCTAGAGCTTTAATTTTTCTGGTTTGACAAAAGATGGTATGTAGAATAAAAGTATGCCCTTCAACTTAATTTATTTTCTAAAAATATTTAGCAGAATCCATGGTGGTGGGTTCCCAAGATTCGGCTCGGCCGAACTTAGAACGCTTTTATTTGTTTCTTTTTAACCTCATCCTCTTACATCAGATGTCTTCTAAGTCAAAGTTAACCCATGTCGTACCCTTTTGGTACTTTCTTTAGTACCTAAATGTACAAATTTCTAAAAAAGTCTTATAGTCACCCAATTATGTTTGCCTCTAGTTCAATTAACAAAGAAAGTACCAAATAGTAGCAACTGCGGTAATAAATGTACTATTTCTTCAACTTCCGGTAAGATTTTCCAAAATTTTTTTTTACCATACTTTATTTTTTCGAGACACTTTTTAATTTGAGTCCAAGAACATATTTGTAGCCCTTTCTGTTCGCGCTGGGCATATATGTACCATTTCGTACATTTTGGTACTTTTTTACTACCAAAACGTACGAATATCACCAAATCCAGCCTTATCCCGTGCCCTTGACCCAAGACCAACATTCGTGCACACAACTCTTTTATATATATAGACTAGCCGAACCGGGCCCGCTCCGCTGCGCCTTCTTTAACACTCTAATATCTTTTTAGGGTGAAGACACTTCGCCCTGAATGCAGATGGCGCCTCAGACATTTCGACTCAAATTTGGATAACAAATCCCTTTAATTTGAGTCCCATATTGCCATGACCGGTAAATTTGAATCGTTTGGAGGGTGTTTTGAGGCAAGGGCGGCCACCGACACTTTGTACTGAAAATAGATATCAAATTCGTTCTTTATTCCCAACGGAACAGAAGTTCAGTTTAGGGTGTACTTCAGGGCGTATCCCAAAACACTTGGCTCCAAAATTGGATATCAAATTTGATTTCTACTCTCAAATACCTTTCATTTGAGTCCCATATTGTCATAATGGATCAAATAACGTATCTTTAGGAGGAAAAGCGCCACCTATACTAGAACACAAATTTTAATGTTATATTCGTAATCTACTCACTGATACCTTTCATTTGAGTCCCATATAGCCATGGTCGGCTAATATGAGGGTTGGGGGGGTGGGGTAACCCCCTACACTTCGATCTGATTGTGTAGGCCAGATTCGAAATCTACTCCCGAATACCTTTCGTTTGAGCCCCATATTGAAATGAACGTCCAATATGTCTGTTTGGGGGAGTTTCGGGGTTGGGCCGCCCGATGGGTACTTAGACTCAAATTTTAATACCATACTCATATTCTACTCTTTAATACCTTTCATTTAATACCTATATCGGTTCTATTTTGATTTTGAGTTGTGTTTTTGGCATAAAGGGGAGGGTACGTCCTCCTTCCAATACCGAAAAACTATTGGGTTGCCCAAAAAGTAATTGTCGGTAATATAGTAATAATATAGTCGGCGTTGACAAATTTTTTCAACGGCTTGTGACTCTGTAATTGCATTCTTTCTTCTGTCAGTTATCAGCTGTTACTTTTAGCTTGCTTTAGAAAAAAAGTGCGCGAAATTTTGTTTACATTTGTTTGTTTGGCGTCAATTTTTAATATGGGTACCACATGTATTGAAAGAAATTCATTTAACAGACCGAATCAACGCTTGTGATATGCACCTTAAACGCAATAAATTCGATCCGTTTTTAAAACGAATCATAACTGGAGATGAAAAATGGATTGTTTACAAGAACATTAGTCGAAAACGACTAAATTGGATAACAGTTGTGCTCTCTAGAGGCTCAAGAAGTCAAGATTCGAAATCGGTTTATATATGCAGATATATCAAGTTATGATTTGACTTTTGACCATACTTAACACAGTTGTTGGAAGTCATAACGAAACACTTCGTACACAATTTCAGCAAAATCGAATGAAAAGTGCGCGGTCTACAGGCTTGCGAAGTAAAGATCCGCAATTGGTTCATTTGGCAGCTATATCAAAACATGTGCCCATATGGCCCACATATAATGCCAACCGACCTCTTAGCATGCTTTCCATGGACAGACAGACATATGGTCAGATGGACGGACATGGATTGATCGACTTGCAATGTCTTGGCGATCAAGAATATTTATACTTAACAAGCTGAACCCGGCCCGCTCCGCTGCGCCTTCTTTTACTTTATATGGAACACAATTATCCTTTGAATATTAATTTTCGGCAATTAAAGAGCTTTTAGTGAATTTCCATGCTACGAAATTGGTATATCGCTTGACTAACAGTATAACAATATAACTGCCTTTATCTGAATCCATATGATCTTAATTGGTCTATGAATTCGCTCGGAGGGTTTAGGGCCATTCTTCAAAGATTTTATTTCAGCCCGATATTCTCATGGGGATTTTGGGAGTGGGAAAGCACCCTGGGTGGTGGTTGGTGGATTAAGGGTGTAGTGTGAAACCCAAAAACGTGGTCCCGAAAGTGAGTATCAATTTCGTGCTCTACTCCCAAATAACATTAATTTTTTGCCCTATATTGCAATGGTCGGTAAATATTGGGTTGCCCAAAAAGTAATTGCGGATTTTTCATATTGTCGGCGTTGACAAATTTTTTCACAGCTTGTGACTCTGTAATTGCATTCTTTCTTCTGTCAGTTATCAGCTGTTACTTTTAGCTTGCTTTAGAAAAAAAGTGTAAAAAAAGTATATTTGATTAAAGTTCATTCTAAGTTTTATTAAAAATGCATTTACTTTCGTTTAAAAAATCCGCAATTACTTTTTGGGCAACCCAATATATATGTCAGATTTAGGGGTGTTTTGGGGGATGAGGTGGTTCCCCAGACACTTAATCTTGAAAAATATATCAGCATCGGGCTCTACTCTCAAATACCATTTATTTAAACCTTATATTGTCATTGGTTTAAGGGAAGTTTATGGGATGAAGCGTCCCCCAACAATTGGTTATGAAATTAGTTTTCCAGTCGCTAAATTTGTACTCTTTGAGAAAGAGGCGATGCTCCAAATACATGGCCACACATTTGGATATCAGATTCGTATTCTACTCCCAAATACCTTTATTTGGGCCCCAATTGGGTAGACCTTCAGAAAATTGTTCCGAAAGTTGGTATGAATTTAGCGATCTACTCCCAAATACCTGTCATTTGACACCCAGAAGCTCTTAGCCCTAAAAATTATCAGCATCGTGAAATACTCTCAAATATCATTTATTTGAACCCCACATAGGCATTGGTCTCAAAATTGGATATCAAATCTAATCTCAAAAACCTTTCATTTAAGAGTAAGTATGGGCCCCAAAAACTATCAATATCGAGCTCCACTCTCTTTAAGACCCAAATTGTTATGGTGAGAAAATACGTGCTATTTGGTGGTTGCTATGGTGGTGGAACGTCCCCTAGACAGTTGGTCCCAAATATTGATATCAGATTCATGGTCTACTCCCAAATACCTTTCATTTGAGCCCCATATTTCCATAGTCGGCAAAAATGTTCGGTTTTCGGGGATGCGCCGCCCCCCACTCAGTGACTTGGCTTTTAGAATATATATCAGATCTACTCTAAAAAACCTCTTATTTGAGCCTCAAATTGCATTGGTCAGCAAATACTTCCTATTTGGGTGGTGTTATGGGGGTGGGGTGGCCCCAGGGACACTTTTCCCAAATATCGATATCAGATTCTTGCTTTACTTCCAAAGACCTTTCATTTGAGCCCCATATTGCTATGGTCGTAGATTTGTCCTCTTTGGGGGATGTTTTCGGGGGATGGGTAGCCCCCAAACACTTGGTCCAACATCTGGATATCAGATTCGTTTTTGAGTTTTGAGTTTTGAGTTTTTGAGTTGTCTTAGGCCCTTTGACATGTCCAGATCGGTTCAGATTTGGATATAGCTGCCATATAGACCGATCCTCCGATTTATGGTGTAAGGCCCATAATAGCCACATTCATTATCCGATTTTGCTGAAATTTGGAACAGTGAGATGTGTTGGACCCTTTGATATATTTCTTCAATTTGGTCTAGATCGGTTCAAATTTGGATATAGCTGCCATATAAACAGATTTCTTGATTTATGGTTTTGGGCCCATAAAATGCTCATTTATTGCCTGATGTCCCCGAAATTTGGAACAGTGAGTTAAGTTAAGCCCCTTGACATACTTCTGCAATATCGCACAGATCGGTCCAGATTTGGATATAGCTGCCATATAGACCGATATCTAGGTTTTAGGTTTTGGGGCCATAAAAAACGCATTTATTGTCCGATGTCGCTGAAATTTGAGACAGTGAGTTTGGTTAGGCTCTTCGACGTCCTTCTTCAATTTTGCCCAAATCAGTCCAGATTTGGATATAGCTGCCATATAGATCGATCCTCCGATTTATGGTGTAAGGCCCATAATAGCCACATTCATTATCCGATTTTGCTGAAATGTGGGACAGTGAGATGTGTTAGGCCATTTGACATATTTCTTCAATTTGGTCCAGATCGGTCCAGATTTGAATATAGCTGCCATATAGACCGATCTCTGGATTTAAGGTTTTGGACCCATAAAAGAGGCATTTATTGTCCGATTTCGCCGAAATTTCGGACAGTGCTTAGTGTTAGGCTCTTCGACATGTTTATGCAACTTGGCCCAAATCGGTCCAGATTTGGATATAGCTGCCATGTAGACCGATATTTCGATTTAAAGTCTTGGCCCCATAAAAGGCGCATTTATAATCCGATTTCACTGAAATTTGACACAGTGACTTATGTTCGGCTTTTCGACATCCGTGTCGTATATAATTCAGATCGGTATGAGGTATATGAGTATAAGGTATGAAATTTTCACCGAATTTTGATGAAAGGTGGTTTATATATATACCCGAGTTCGGCCGGGCCGAACTTAACGCCTTTTTACTTGTTATATATAAGAAGAAGATAGGGTCTAGACCAATATTTCGATGTGTTACAAACGGAATGACAAAGTTCGTATACCCCCATCCTATGTGGGTGGGTATAAAAATGGGAAGAGGAACCACCGAAGAGGACAGTATATAAAAGCTTGTTACGCCATATTTGGCAGCATGTTAGACTGTCTGTCTGTCTATAATTCCAAATATCTTTGCTGCTATTGCCATTAGTATAAAAGCCCAAGTCGCTAGGTTGGTAGCTAGTTGGGATTACCGTTGCGGGGTTTTGGGTTAGTTTACCATCAGTAGCTTTGGCCTGTCTCTACTGTGGTATTCCAATTTGTATTCCAAATTGTCTTAGTGACTCTTTAACGGACTGCCTCTAATACCTAATCTAATTAACGTCAACTATATGTCAAGTCGACTAATTTTGGAACCACCCTTGAAAATATTCTCTTCAGGCGTTTTCGCATACCTTTTCGAGGCGTTTTTCATTTGTAATTTCTTCACCTTATACACCTTACTACAAATTTTAACTCTAATAATTACTGACCCACTCCAATGTTCTATCTACCGTGCTAGTGTTAATGTCCATGCCTATATATTTATCCTATTTTTCTCCAGGGATTACTGTCACTTACTGACTTTTAGTTAAAAAACAAAAACAAAAAAAAAACTCTAGCACGTCTCATACAAGAGTATTGAGCCATGCATACTAAAGACTGTGGACTGGTGTAGAGGTGCCAGTAGGTCCTGAAATGTTGTTGCTGTAAGCAGCCTGCCAGATTAGACCAAGTGCAAGGAATGTTTTATTATTTTGTTGGAAAACTAACATAAACATGATAACATAACGACTGTTTGGGATTTAAGGTCTCGTAAAAATTTGTCGTTTCATAAGAAACAAAAAAAAAAAAGAAAAAACTTTAACTCGTACGCGTTCGTCGTAGTCAGCCAATTGTTTACGTTAATTAATGAATAAACGACATGACTGGAATGTCGTTTATTTCAGCTCAAATTACCACAGTGTGTAAGGATATATAGTTGTGTAATTAGGCGCAAAAGGGGGGAAAATGATAATTAAAGAGGCTTTAATTTGGGGGAGATTAGTGAAAAATTAAAAAAAGTGTAAACGCATTAAGTTCAACTGTGGATACCCACCATATCAAATAATATGATAATATGGGTGATTTTTATACCCTCCACCATAGGATGGGGGTATGCCAACTTTGCCATTCCATATGTAACGCCTCGAAATAATGATCTTAGATCCCATACAGTATATATATTCATCATCGTCTTGACATTTTAAGAAATGTCCAGAAATGTCACAGTCACTCTATCCATGACCTCTGATAAACTTGCCCAATATGGTCTGAATCGGTCGAAAACCTGATCTAGCTTTAATATAAACCGATCTCCCGATTTGACCTCTTTTTGAGCCTATGCCCCCTAATAGAATAGCATAGAGCGTATGCCCTTCTTCTGTAAATTTTGCCCATGAACATTCCACTAAGGAACAGGGGCTAACTTCTCAAATATCATTGAGCGCAGTCCGATTCAAGTTTAAGCTCAACGTTAAGGGGCCTCCTTTTTATAGCCGATTGCGAACGGCGTGCCGCAATGTGACACCTTTTTGGAGAGAAGTTTAACATGGCATAGTACCTCACAAATGTTGCCAGCATTAGGAGGGGAAAACCACCGCTGAAAATGTTTTTCTGATGGTCTCGGCAGGATTCGAACCCAGGCGTTTAGCGTCATAGGCGGACATGGTAACCTTTGCGCTACGGCGGCCTTCTTCTATGCCTCCTAATATACGTTCCAAATATTGTTTGAATCGGTCCATACATTTCTCATGCAAACCGATATCCCCATTTTACTTCTTAAGTCCCTCCATACAGTTCTCATGCAAACTGATCTCCCCATTTTACTTCTTAAGTCTCTCCAGATCGCAATTCTTATTCGATTTGTTTGAAATTTTGCACAATGGGATTTTTTATTGTCTTTAACATCTAAGCCAAGAATCGGTTTATAACCTGACATAGCTCCAATTGCATAGCAATTCTTATCCATTATCCTTTGCTTGCCTATAAAGAGCTACCGAGCAACGAACTTGACAAATGCGATCCATGGTGAAGGGTACATAAGATTCGGCCCAGCCGAACTTGCCACGTTGTTACTCGTTTAAGTACAGTTTTTTATACCCACCACCATAGGGTGGGGTATACTTGACACTTTAATTCGATCCGTCCGTCAGTCTATCGCAATCACGATAGCCATCGAACGAATAAAGACATCCGCTTGAAGTTTTGCACAGAGACTTCTTAAAGATATAGGTCGCTCGGGGTTTCCAAATGGGCCATATCCGTTCAGAGTTGGGTATAGCCTCCTTATAAACCCTTGAGCCCCTGCGAGCCACATTTGTTATCCGATTTGACTGAAATTTTGCACGTTAAGCTTTGTTATGATTTCCAACAACTGTGCTAAGTACGGTTAAAATCGGTCTATACGTTGATTTAGCTTCCATATAAACCGATCTCTAGATTAGTCCATCTAGCCCAATCCGTCCGTCTGTCGAAAGCACACTAACTTTCGAAGGAGTAAAGCTAGGCGCTTGAAATTTTGCACAAATACTTCCTATTAGTGTAGGGCTGTTGGGATTGTAAATAGGCCAAAACAGTTCATGTTTTGATAAAGCTGCCCTATCAACCGATCTTGGGTCTTGACTTCTTTTGAGCTTCCAGAGGGTGCAATTCTTATCCGATTTGGCTGAAATTTTGCGCATGTCGTTTTGATATGACTTCCAGCAACGGTGCCAAAAATGGACCAAATTAGTCAATAACCTGATACAGCCACCATATAAATCGATCTTCTGATTTGACTTCTTGTGGACTTGAGTCCTAGACGGCCCAGTTTGTGGCCAATTTGTTTGAAATTTTGCAAGTGTCGTTTTGGTATAACTTCAAACAACTGTGCCGACTATGGTCTTAATCGGAGATAGCTCCCATATAAACCGATTTCCCGATTTACTTTCTGTGCCGCTTGAGGGCGCATTTATTACTCCAATTGCCTAACATTTTGAAGTTAATATTTATACCCTACACCACTACTGTGGTACAGGGTATTATAACTTAGTGAATTTGTTTGTAACACCCAAAAGGAAGCTATCCCTCTTCCTTTCCCATTGATAAGTATAACGATCGACTCAGAATCACTTTCTGAATCGATTTAATTATGTCCGTCTGTCTGTCTGTCCGTCTGTTTCTCTGTCCTTCTGTCCATTTTAATTTGTGTACAAACTACAGGACGCAATTTTGATCCGCTCATCTTAAAATTTAGTATGGACACGTTTTTCGGCCTAGCGACAAAGCCTATTGAAATTGGAAAAAATCGGTTCAGATTGGTATATAGCTGTCATACATATGTTCGTCCGATTTGCAATAATACTGCAATAAAATGATCATTTATTAACAGATTCTCTTGAAATTTCGCAGGAAGGATTTTTCTATTGACTCTCGACATTACTGGTGAATTTCATGGAAATCGGTTCAGATTTGGATATAGCTCCCATATATATGTTCGTCCGATTTGCTATAATACTGCAATAAAATGGTCGTTTGTTAACAGATTCTCTCGAAATTTGGCAAGAAGGTCTTCTTTATGACTCCCGACAGTACGAATGAGTTTCAACGAAATCGGTTCATATTTGGATATAGCTCCCATATATATGTTCGTCCGATTTGCAATAATATTGAAATAAAATGGTTATTTATTAACCGATTCTCTCGAAATTTGGCAGGACGGGCTTCTTTATGACTCCCGACATTACGAAAGAGTTTCATCGAAATCGGTTCATATTTGAATATAGCTCTCATATATATGTTCGTCCGATTTACAGTAATACTGCAATAAAATGGACATTTGTGAATAGATTCTCTTGAAATTTGGCAGGAAGGATTTTCTATTGACTCTCGACATTACTGGTGAATTTCATGGAAATCAGTTCAGATTCAGATATAGCTGTCATATATGTATATCGTCCGATTTTCACTTCTAGAGGCATTGTAATCGCATTTTTTGATCAATCTTGCCAAAATTTTGCACAACGGTTTCATCGACTACTACTACAATATCTGAGAAGTTTGCTCTTAATCGGTTCAGATTTAGATATAGCTCCCATATATATGTTCGTCCGATTTGCAGTAATACTGTAATTAAATGGTCATTTGTTTACAGATTCTCTCGAAATTTGGCAGGAAGGATTTTCTCTTGACTCTCGACATTACTGGTGAATTTCATGGAAATCAGTTCAGATTCAGATATAGCTGTCATATATGTATATCGTCCGATTTTCACTTCTAGAGGCATTGTAATCGCATTTTTTGATCAATCTTGCCAAAATTTTGCACAACGGTTTCATCGACTACTACTACAATATCTGAGAAGTTTGCTCTTAATCGGTTCAGATTTAGATATAGCTCCCATATATATGTTCGTCCGATTTGCAATAATACTGCAATAAAATGGTTATTTATTAACCGATTATCACAAAATTTGGCAGCAAGGACTTATTTATGACTCCCGACATTACGAATGAGTTTCATCGAAATCGGTTCATATTTTGATATAGCTCCCATATATATATTCGTCCGATTTGCAGTAATACTGCAATAAATTGGTCATTTGTTAATAGATTCTCTTGAAATTTGGCAGGAAGGATTTTCTCTTGACTCTCGATATTGCTAGCGAATTTCATGGAAATCGGTTCAGATTCAGATATAGCTGTCATATATGTATATCGCCCAATTTTCACTTCTAGAGGCATTGTAATCGCAATTTTTGACCAATCTTGCCAAAATTTTGCACAACGGTTTCATCGACTACTACGACAATATCTGAGAAGTATGCTCTTAATCGGTTCAGATTTAGATATAGCTCCCATATATATGTTCGTCCGATTTGCAGTAATACTGCAATAAAATGGGCATTTGTTAACAGATTCTCTTGAAATTTGGCAGGAAGGATTTCCTCTTGACTCTCGACATTACTGGTGAATTTCATGGAAATCGGTTCAGATTCAGATATAGCTGTCATATATGTATATCGTCCGATTTTCACTTCTAAAGGCATTGTAATCGCATTTTTTGACCAATCTCGTCAACATTTTGCACAACGGTTTCATCGACTACTACTACCATATCTGAGAAGTTTGCTCTAAATCGGTTGAGATTTAGATATAGCTCCCATATATATGTTCGTCCGATTTGCAGTAATACTGCAATAAAATGGTCATTTGTTTACAGATTCTCTCGAAATTTGGCAGGAAGGATTTTCTCTTGACTCTCGACATAACTGGTGAATTTCATGAAAATCGGTTCAGATTCAGATATAGCTGTCATATATTTATATCGTCCGATTTTCACTTCTAGAGGCATTGTAATCGCATTTTTTTACCAATCTTGTCAAAATTTTGCACAACGGTTTCATCGACTACTACTACCATATCTGAGAAGTTTTCTTTTAATCGGTTCAGATTTAGATATAGCTCCCATACATATGTTCGTCACATTTTGGGTAATTTGCATTAATGTTATCATTTTTCAACCGTAGTTTTTACAGTTTGAACATATTTGCTCGAAATTTGATACGGATTGTTTAATAGCCCATCTGAAAACATCCGCCGAGATCCATCAAAATTAGTTCAGAATTGGATATAGCACCCACATTGTACTTATAGGGTAGGTGTAGGGTATTATTCAGTCGGCACCGCCCGACTTTTGCCCTTCCTTATTGGTTTCCCATGTCTTGATCGGCATTCCAGGTACGGCTCATATCGGTTATATTGCTCTCATATATATTTGAAAAAGTCATTCAAAGAGCTTGACAAATGCGATCCATGGTGGAGGGTATAGAATATTCGGCCAAGCGAACTTAGCACGCTTTTACTTGTTATCTAGTAAAACATTCAAACTTTCATCATATGGTCATGTTAAGTAAAGATTACTTTAAACAAGTAAAAACATACTAAATTCGGCCGGACCGAATCTTGGGTACCCACCACCATGGATCCAGCTAAAAATGTATCTTTATTAACTGAGTTTGTATTTGAATTATTTAGGTTTTAAGAAGTCATATCGGGTTAGCGGTACTTAGGGGGCCCTATATCACCATATTGACCAATTAGGGTAAAACTTATCACAGATGTTGTAAGTATTTCGAGGTGTTACAAACGATATGACTAGATTAGTATACCACAATCCTATGGTGGTGGGTATAAAAATATTCTAGAATATCTTCTTTATACATGGTGTTATAAATCCTCTCTTTCTTCGCATCCTTAGTAAGTTAGCTCACTTTTGATTAATGATTGTTTCTGTTTTACTTCTGCGTTAATATCTTAAAGGGACACCCCAAGGGGAGGCTTTCACCAAAGTTCGTTTCACAGTCTACTTATTATTTTTATGACTTTATCATGTTTGTTTGCTTTTTTTATATTTGTATATTGTAAATGACCTTTGAAAACATATGTCACTTTGATGTGGTCACTGGCACCATCTGGTTCAGTGAAAAAACCATTTAAGACGACTTGGCATATGTTAACTTTCTGTTGTTTTTTTGTAACAAAAAGACAATACGATTAGGGAAGAAAAAGTTCAGAGGCTTTTGTAAGGCATAAGCACAGGAAAGAAACTTTTTGATTTCTTTTTGTCTACTTCATTTAAATAAATTATTTTGTGGTGAATTGATTTCGTCTATCTTTTCTGTGTTTTGATATGGTGTTTGTGTTTGTTTAAAGCAGTGGCTATTGATTCATTTTTAAACCTCTGAAAATGTGCCAAGTTCGGGAGGAGAATTTCAGTCAATGGTCAGGATACTCAAAATGGCAAGGCTAGTTATTGGCGCCTTCAAATAACCAATGGTCAACATCAGCGGCTGCTCCCAGTATAGAGGCGGCGGGAGCTGAGCCTCAGACCTTGGAGCAAGCCGCTCACGATATCGAGGGATACATATGCGATACCGCATAACCCATGTGGTTGGGGCGCTGGCCAGAATTTTTCACCCAGAAAACTATAAGGATTACTCTGACAAAGAAAATAGTAAGGAAGGGCAAAAGTCGGCCGGTGCCGACTATATAATACCCTACACCTACCCTATAAGTACAAGATATAGCACCCACATCCAATTCTGAACTAATTTTGATGGATCTCGGCGGATGTTTTCAGATGGGTTATTAAACAATCCGTATCAAATTTCGAGCAAATATGTATAAACTGTAAAAACTACGGTTGAAAAATGACAACATTATTGCAAATTACTCAAAATCTGACGATCATATATATGGGAGCTATATCTAAATCTGAACCGATTAAGAGCAAACTTCTCAGATATTGTAGTATTAGTCGATGAAACCGTTGTGCAAAATTTTGGCAAGATTGGTCAAAAAATGCGAATGCAATGCCTCTAGAAGTGAAAATCGGGCGATATACATATACGACAGCTATATCTGAATCTGAACCGATTTCCATGAAATCCTCCTTGAATGTCGAGAGTCAAGAGAAAATCCTTCCTGCCAAATTTCAAGAGAATCTGTTAATAAATGACCATTTTATTGCAGTATTACTGCAAATCAGACGAACATATATGTGGGAGCTATATCTAAATATGAACCGATTTCGATGAAACTCATTCGGAATATCGGGAGTCATAAAAAAATCGGTTTATATGGGAGCTATATCAGATTATAGACAGATTTTTCTATTTCAAATAAATAAATCTTTTATATGCTTCGGACCCATTATCGGCAGATCGGTCTATATATCAGCTATATGTAAATAGAGTCCGATTTAATCCATAATTAAGTTCGATGTCGGGAGGCCTAAAAAATTCCACTGTTTAAAATTTCAGAGAAATCGGTTAAAAATTAAAGCTTTTATGGGCTTTAGACCCTTTATAGGCAGATCGGTCTATATCTCAGCTATATCTAAATGTTGTTGGGAGACTTAAAATAAGCCACTGTTTCTAATTTCAGCGAAATCGGGTAATAAATAGAGCTTTTATGGGCTTCGGAACCTTAATCGGCAGATCGGTCCATATGACAGCTGTATCTAAATATAGTCCGATCTGAACCATATTTGCGTCCTATGTTGGGAGGTGTAAAACTACTCACAATTTTAAATTTCAGCGAAATCGGATAGAAAATAAAGCATTTATAGGCATTAGACCCCTTATCGGCAGATCGGTCTATATAGTAGCTACATTCAAGAACAAAAAATAACCTGCGTGCATCAAAAAGACGTATCTGTGTCAAATTTCAGCTTAATATCTCAATTTGTATACCCTCCACCATAGGACGGGGGTTTACTAATTTCGTCATTCTGTTTGTAACTACTCGAAATATTTGTCTGAGGCCCCATAAAGTATATATATTCTTGATCGTCGTGATATATTATGTCGATCTAGCCATGTCCGTTCGTCCGTCTGTCTGTCGAAAGCACGCTAACTTTCGAAGGAGTAAAGTTAGCTGCTTGAAATTTTGCACAAATACTTCTTATTAATGTAGGACGGTTGGGATTGTAAATGGGCCAAATCGGTCCATAACCTGATATAGCTGCCATATAAACCGATCTTGGGTCTTGACTTCTTGAGTTTCTAGAGGGCGCAATTCTTATCCGATTTGGCTGAAATTTAGCATGAAGTTGTTTGCTATTACTTCCAACAACTGAGCAGAGTATGGTTGAAATTGGTCCATAACCTGATATAGCTGCCATATAAACTGATCTTGGGTCTTGACTTCTTGGGCCTCTAGAATGCGCAATTCTTATCCGATTGGGGTGAAATTTGGCACGACGTGTTTTGTAATGATATCCAACAAATGTGCCAAGTATGCTTCAAATCGGTCCATAACCTGATATAGCTGCCATATAAACCAATCTTGGGTCTTGACTTCTTGAGCCTCTAGAACGCTCAATTCTTATCCGATTGGAATTAAATTTTGCACGACGTGTTTTGCTACGACTTCCAACAACTGTGCTAAATTAGCTTCACATCGGTCAATAACCTGATATAGCTGCCATATAAACCGATCTGGGATCTTGACTTCTTGAGCCTCTAGAACGTGCAATTCTTATCCGATTGGAATGAAATTTTGCACGACGTGTTTTGCTACGACTTCCAACAACTGTGCTAAATTAGGTTCACATCGGTCAATAACCTGATATAGCTGCCATATAAACCGAACTGGGATTGTACGACGGATCCTCTCATGACCAGCAACATAGGTGTTTATTATAGTCTGAATCGGTCTATAGCCTGATACAGTCCACCTATAAATCGATCTCTCTATTTAACTTCTTGAGCCCCCAAAGAGCGCAATTCTTATTCGAATTGGCTGATATGTTACACAGGTCTCCAACATATAATTTAATTGTGGTCCAAACCGAACCATATCTTGATATCGCTCTAATAGCAGAGCAAATCTTTTCTTTTATCCTTTTTTGCCTAAGAAGAGATGCTGGGAAAAGAACTCGGAAACTGCGATCCACGGTGGAGGAATTATAAGATTCGGCCCGGCCAAACTTAGCACGCCTTTACTTGTTAAGACTGTAGAGTGATTACAACAAACGGACGGACAGACACATGCACATCGTTAAATTGCCCCAAAATTTTACGACGATCCGTAATATATATACTTCGTAGGGTCGGAAATTGATATTTCGATGTGTTGCAAACGGAATGAGTATACCCCCATGCTATGGTGGAGGTTTTAATAAAGTTCGGACTGGTCGAATCTTGGGAACCCACCAACATGGATTTCACTTGTTTTCTAACAAAGTTTCTGTCAAATCTGCTCAAATTTAACTTCCTATGGGCCATAGAAGACTGATCGGAAGATTAGTTATAGACCTATATAAATCGTACTTTCCACGTTTGCACGGTTGGAATTCGTTTTAGATCACTGCGTGCAAAATTTCAGCCAAATTGGACAACAATTACAGCTTTCAGGGTCCTAAGATGCTAAATCGGGATATCGGCTTATATAGGTGCAAAGGTTTGGACCATACTAACCCTAGATATTGGAATTTATAAAAAAAAACACTACACGTAAAATTTAAGGCAAATCGTATAATAATTACGCCTTTTAAGGGTCCAAAAAGTCAAGTCGATAGATAATTTTTACAGAAGCTTCATCCAAACCTAATCTGATATGGCTCATTTACAATTCCCAACGACCTAAATCAATTGGAAGTATCTGTGCAAAATGTCAAGCAGATAAATTTATTCGTTTGACCGATCTCATTATTTCGACAGACGGATGCAGATCAATATTTCGAGATTTTACAATCGAAAAGATTTGATTAGTGTACCACCCCATCATATGATGGTGGGCATACAAAGATATAATCCCACCAGCTTTGACTGCAGATTAAATATGTGGGTCATCTTCCTGACCGCCACCCACCCTCCATCCTATGGTGGTGGATAAAAAAAAGGTTTCAGTTTAAATATGTGGGTCATATTCTAGACCGCCACCCAATAATAAAAATACCCAGGCAAATTCTTTTCCAGGCAAAAATTTCAGCAAAATTTCAATCAATTACCCTGAAGACAAATTGTAATTGCGAATTTCTCAGTATAGCAGACAATTGAGAAATCTTCTTCATCCTCTTTGTGTGATATGCTAAGCCACCCCCAATTCATTAATAAATAAACTCAATTCTCTCCGACTACACTTTCTCAAATTAGTTAAGCCAATGTTGTTTTTTTTATCAATTGATGTGTTCGCTCGTTATTTCTTTTCTTTTTTTGCAAAATACATCAAATACACTCTTGGAAGCAGTAGTGCCCCCCCCCATCCAATGACCCACCAACCTTTGGAATAACGGAATTTACAGTGTAATGACATTTTATCGATTCAGCTGTACCCCTGTGCGTCAGTGAATGTATTTGTTGGCTGTCTTCTGTTCTGGTCTCATATGATTCGATTTGCATTTTCCACTTGCACGTGCAAGTGTGTGTGTGTGTGTGTGTGTGTGTCAGCATCTCCTCTTCAGTACGAAAGAGAGCGCTTTATACGCTTCACTAAACTTACACAGCGGCATCGGTCGCATTTGCCTCGTCTAATGGTTGATGTGTGCATGTATGTATGTATGCTTGTGTGTATCTGGACAGATAAACAAATTACAATTGTCTCTGCCATTAATTTGCAATTCAAATCTTTCGAACAAAAGCAAACGCAGCCAACGAGGTAGGG
This sequence comes from Stomoxys calcitrans, assembly GCF_963082655.1. Taxonomy (NCBI): domain Eukaryota; kingdom Metazoa; phylum Arthropoda; class Insecta; order Diptera; family Muscidae; genus Stomoxys; species Stomoxys calcitrans. The sequence goes on from NC_081555.1 coordinate 143,412,324, forward strand.
GGTGATTTTGGTTGGTTATTTAAATTTTTATTCGTCGTTAATATTATTTTACAATTTAATGTGTGGAGAGATTTGTGAATTCACTTACAATTCATTGGCCGTTAGAGTGATTTGTGTATTGCATCTGCAATGACACACTGTGATTTCCGGTTGGAAATGTCTAAATATCTCTGTTGAGAAATTGAAAATTTCTTGGAAGCTCATGGGGGATCTGTTACATGCATGTAATGGTCTTGACTCGTGAATATAATAGTGCTGTGTGTTTATTGAGGAAAAATATATTGTCTACGTCGGATAGGCGATGATTTATGAGTTAATAACAAATGCCAAGGACTAGATAACTTTCATGCTATTAAACAAGTAAATTGCAATTTGAGGTGGATGCATGCCAAAAACCTTCAGAGCCCTATGGGAATAACAAAAAATAAGTTAAAGCGTGCTAAGTTCGGCTGGGTCGAATCTTGGATACCCACCGCCATGGATTCTGGTAAAAATCAATCCTTGTTATCTCAATTTGAGTTTGAATTATTTTGAAACAGTCAAATCCGATATTGATTGAGGCTTATATGATCCCAAGAAGTCATATCGGGGTAACGTTTCTATTTATAAATCTGTTGGGGAAGGATTTGTTATGAATATTCGAGGTCAAAAGTGTAAGTCGATTCGGGAAAAACTAAGTCAAATCTATATCTCTAATCTATATACATTTATGGCGAGACTATCAGAAAAAAATCTTTCAGCGGTGGTTTTGCCCTGCTAATGCTGGCGGCATTTGGAGGTACTATGCCATGTAAAAACTTCCCTCCAAAGAGGTGCCGCACGGCGGTACGCTTTTCGGACTCGGCTTTAAAAAGAAGGCCCCTTATCGAGCTTGAAACTTAAATCGGCCTGCACTAATTGATTTTTTTTCTCCTCCTGGCTCCTGGCAACATTTGCGAGTTATCATGCCATATAAAAACTTCTCTTCAATTGTTTTATACGGGTTTTATATCATTTTAGGTTAGGTTAGGTTGAAAAGAGTTGTCGGATGTTATTCCTCCCCACGCCACTATGGACGTACACCTAAGTCCAGTAATCGGCTTGTTGTGCACTCGAAATACTAACAAGTAAAAAGGCATTAAGTTCGGCCCTGCCGAACCTTCGGATACCCACCTTACTTTACTTTAATAAGCTATGACAGAATATTTCTTCCACTAGCCGAACGTAGAATAGCGTTCCAAGCGCCTCGATCTTCTGCGCTCATTCTAAAATCTCTGACACCAAGTTTCGAGGTGTCTCCCACAACTTGATCTTTCCATCGGGCTTTTGGTCTTCCCGGTTTGCGTGTACCACCGTGTTTGCCTTCAAAAGACTTCTTTGCTGGAGCTTCCTTATCCATTTTGACAACAAGACCTAGGCAACGCAGCTATTGTATTTTGATGCGTGTTACTATGCTATCGTCGTCATACAGCTCGTGGTTCATACGTCGCCTATATTCTCCGTTAACACAAACTGGTCCATATATTTTACGAAGAATCTTTCTCTCAAATACTCCTAGCACTGCCTCATCTGCTTTCACAAGTACCCATGCTTCAGAACCATATAACAGCACGGGTCGTATCAGTGTCTTGTAAAGTGTAATCTTCGTCTGTCGAGAGGTGGCCTTGTTTCTAAACTGCTTACTTAGTCCAAAGTAGCATCTATTTGCCAGTATTATTCTTCGCTTTATCTCAAAACTGGTGTCATTCGTTTCGGTTACGGCGGTGCTGAGGTAGATAAAGTTACTGACTATCTCAAAGTTGTGGTTTCCAACTTTTTCCATGTTCTTTATCTGCTCGGTTGTACAAGGCTTTTTGGGAGTGGAAACCATCCTCCATTTACTGCCAGACCCATTTTTACTGACTCTCTTTCGATTCTTTCAAAGATTGCAGTTACTCCTTCCGGTGACCGACCTTTGATATCGATATCGTCGGCATAGGCGAGTAGCATGTGCTCTCTTGTGATTAGTGTGCCATATCTATTCACTTCTGCATCTCGTATAATCTTCTCCAGCAGGATATTAATGAGTTCACACGATAGGCTGTATCCTTGTCTGAAACCACGTTTGGTATTAAATGGTTCGGAGAGATTATTTCCTATTCTTACTGAGGAACGCGTATCCGCAAGTGTCATCCTGCAGAGTCTTATTAATTTTGCAGGGATACCAAACTCAGACATGGCTTGAAATACCTTTGAACGTAAAGGAATATCGAAGGCGGCTTTGTAGTCAACAAAGAAGTGGTAGGTGTTGATTTGTCCTTCTCGGGTCTTTTCCAGGATTTGGCACAGTGTGAATATCTGGTCCAGGGTGGATTTACCTGGTCTAAAGCCGCATTGATAGGGCCCAATTATCTCATTGACTTTAGGTTTTAATCTTTCACACAGTACGCTCGAGAGTATCTTGTATGCGATGGGGAGGAGACTTATTCCTCTGTAGTTGGCACATTCCGTCTTGTCTCCTTTCTTGTGTACGGGACATAGTATGCCGAGGTTCCAATCATCGGGTATGCGTTCTTCTAGCCAGATTGCGCAGATAAGCTGATGCATACGCCTTATCAGCGTGTCGCCTCCGGTCTTAAATAGTTCAGCGGGTAAACCGTCGGTTCCTGCTGCCTTGTTGTTCTTTAGTCGGGTTACTGCTACTTGGACCTCATTCTGACTAGGAGGTAAACATTCTATACCATCATCAGGGATTGGTTCTGCGGTATCCTCTTCGCCGCCAACATCGGACACTAGCAGTTGGGTAAAATGTTCTTTCCATATCCTCAGCATGTTGTCTGTGTCAGTTACCAGATTTCCTTCTTTGTCTCTGCAGGAGGATGTGCCTGAACTAAAGCCAACGGTTTGGTGTTTAATTCTTTGGTACCCACCGGATACCCACCACCTCTGTTATATATGTAAACCCTCTTTTGTCACAATCCTGTGAAAATTGGATAACTTAAGCACCCAAAATTCGGCACATACATTGAGTGGACTTATAAATATAAGGCACTGTTCAATTTTGTAGAACAAAATAAAGGTCGTTTTGGCAGCTATATCCATAAATTAACCGATCTGAACCATATAAGACACGGATGTCGAAAAGCCTAGAGATCGTACCATATGGCACCTATAACCAAATCTGGATCGATCTTGACCAAATTAAGCGATCTAGACAAAAATTAATAAAAACAAGTAAAAGCGTGCTAAGTTCGGCCGGGCCGAATCTTATATACCCTCCACCATGGATCGCATATGTTGAGTTCTTTTCCCAGCATCTCTCCTTAGGCAAAAAAAGGATAAAAGATAAGATTTGCTCTCGGACTGCGTCGACTTACGTTGCACTTTTTCTCCATCGCGGTCCACCAAACTACCAAGGCGTAAGCAAGTATTGATCTTATCACACTCTTGTAGAGCGAGACGATAGCCTATCGTCGGATTCATGCCCCATTTTGAGCTTAAGTGGTGTCTACATAGTGCCCAACATTTGTGAGCCTTCTCGGTACGCTCCTATACTTAGGTGTGGCTTAGGTGTATGTCCATAGTGGCATGGGGTGGATTAATATCCGCATCCTCTTTTCAACCTAACCCAAACTAAGTACAACTACAATAGGAACTCAACCTTGTGTTTTAATAAAATTCAAACAAAACTTCCAATATGACTTCAATATAAGTAGGCTTTTGAAAAATAGCCAAGGTATTAGGGCTTTCTTCTCAAACCTCCCCAACAGCATACGACCCATGTTAAACAAAATTAATAAAAGTTAATAAAAGCTTTACTTTTTTTATTTTTATTTCCATTTTCTACCAATGGTTCTTAAAAAACATTTACATTGTGTTCAACAATGAATTCGTAGAGGTGTGAAAATGCCATTGATTGGCTGTGACGGCTGTTGAAGGTTGAGTGTTTGTATTCCGTGAATTCATTTCATTTCCTCCAACATGTGTGCGCTATATATATTGTATATATTTATCTTTCCTGTCTATTGAATTAGTTTTGTAGCTATTTTTGTTTCTGATAATTTTTTCATTTCATTAGAGTTTGAAACTTCTTGTTATTGACAAAAAAAAAACTGAAACATGCGTTAGAATTAAAATTAAATTCCAATAAACAAAGGTAAACTGTTAACACACTTTTAATTGAAAAAGAAAAAAACACAGGTAAAAACGTGTTAAGTTCGGCCGTGCCGAACTTTGGATACCCACCACCATGGATATATGAATCATCCTATTTTTTTTACAACTCCACTACCATATCAAAAGTTATATCTAAATAGGGGTTGGTCTGGATCATATTTTACTCAGGTCCCGAGAACTCTTATACAAGTCACAGTTTCAGCGAAATCAGGCAATAAATCCGCTTTTATGGCTTAAAAATCCTAAAATGGAAGATCGCCCCATCTGACCTGTATTTTCACAGCGTGCCTAAGACTTGCATATACTCCGAGAGTCTGGCAGGAGGCAAGGGTGGTATTTATATCCAAGCCCGGCAAGGCAAGTTATGCGACACCAAAGGCCCACAGACCTATAAGCCAAGGACATAAGGCTTATAGGTCTCAAAACCATGGAACGTATTGTGGATACCATGATAAAGAGTAGAACATCCAGCGAACTGCTCAAATACAAAAACAGCATGCCTATGTCAAGGGGAAATCGGTGGAGACTGCCCTGCAAGAGGTTGTGCATGAAATAGAGGCTCATTCGATGCTTAGACGTAACATTGGCGTTTGGCATTGGCATCGAGGGGGCTTTTAGCAATGTGCGGACTGAAACATTGGTCCAATACTTAGGTCAGTACCGGGTGGACCGGGTCCATAGAGACTGGATAAGCTAAGGAACATTTGGACAAATTGTGGGTCCTATGACGTAAATATAAGTGAGAACAAGGCACGCCACTGGGGAGCCACCATAAATAACCTATTACGGATGCTGATTGAGGAGAGATTTGAACCCATATGGATTATACTTGGGTTCTGACCCCCTTTCCACTCCACGTCCCGTCTACATAGTTTCCAACACCTGTGAGCCTTCTCAGTACGCTGCCAAATGTAACACTTCCAATTAAGTTTTCTATCCAAGATCATTCCTAAGTATTTGACCTTGTCACTTCTGCAAAGCTTGTTCGGATCCTTATCCTTAAGAAATATAACATCGTCTGAATCCTTCGGATATTTTCTTAAGGGTAAGGATCCGAACAAGCTTTGCAGAAGTGACAAGGTCAAATACTCAGAAGTGATCTTGGATAGAAAACTTAATTGGAAGTGTTACATTTAGCAGCGTACCGAGAAGGCTCACAGATGTTGGGTACTGTGTAGACGGGACGACAGAACCCAAGTATAGTCCAGTCGCTCTACAGAAGTCTGATTAGACCGATACTAACTTATGCCTCAGTAGTTTGGTGGACTGCGATGGGAAAAAAGTGCAACATAAAGACCATCCATCAGGTTCAGAGAACATGTTGTCTTGGCATAGGCGGAGCGATGAGGACCACGCCCACAGGGGCACTGGAGACTATTCCAGATATCCGACCCATAGACATACAGATTAAGTGCGAGGCAGCCACTGCGGGTATCACACTAAAGGCGATGTGAGAATGGATTGAGGATGGGAGCAGCTCATACCATCGCGGTATAATCGATCGGATACCTGAGATGACACTTGAGGTCGAGTGCGAGGCACTGCTGCCAGTGGGACAGTCTTGGATTGACGAAACCCTAGACTTGCCATCTGGAAGACCATGTAACACAGATGAATCAAAGCTAGAGAACAGAGTGGGCGTGGGTATCCACATTGAGAACCCAGGGACTAAGGCATGTTTGGATTGCCTGACCTTAATACGCTTCTGCAGATAGAGATCCGGGAGATCACAGAATGCGTGAGGCGATGTTAACGCGATAATGTCGAATGTGAACATTTTTACCGACAGTAAAATTGCCATAGGGGCAATAACAATCAGGACGGTAAGGTCACAAACAGTCTTGCAGTGTAAGAAGGAGATTAACGCTGAGGATGGCAAAATCCGCATGTTTTGTGTGCTGGGCCATAACGGAGTAAGGGGGAATGAGAAAGCAGACCATTTGGCGGTGAAGGCCAGAGAACTACCGTCAATAAACTTGGTTAACCCGAAGCCTTTCGGGGCGACGCAGTCCGAGATAAGGGAGTGGGCGACGAATGCGCATGCAATCCTGTGGAACAGCGAAACGGTCGGTAGGACGGCGAAAAATCTATGAGGAGATTCAGATCGTGAGAAGACGAGGCTATTAGTGAAAGGAAGTAAGAAGGAGGTCAGTATAGCTCTCGGTATCACAGCGGGACACATAGGACTACGAGTTCATTTATGTAAAATCGGTACGGTAAGTGATAGCATGTGCAGGGCATGCGGGGAAGATGATGAGACGTTCAAGCATTTTCTGTGTCATTGCCCGGCTTTCGCGTCTAACAGATGCCGGCCCTTAGGTGGGGTATGTCCCCAGATATGAACTTACTTAGAGGGCGTGGTATGGAAAACAAGGATTTTGTAAGTAGTATGGAATTCCTAACTTAGATTTTCTTTTCCGAAGTTACTTTTTTATTATTTAGAGCGCACAACAAGCCAATTGCTGGCTTAGGTGTTTGTCTGTAATGTCAAGGGGCGGATTAATATCCGGAACCTCTTTGTCAATCAAACTTAACCTATCCATTAATGGTTGGAAAACATTATTTCGGTGTGATACGAACGGATGAAAAACGTTTTTAGTACCACTGAATACTGCATAATTTAAGATAAGCTCAATGATATGAGGCCATCTTTTAATACCCACCCCCATAGGATTGGGGCCATATTCATTTAGTTATTCCGTTTGCAGCACATTGAAATATCCATTTCGGACCCTATATTTCAGATCCTTGCAAAATTCTAAGACTATTTTACGATGTCCGTATGTCTGTCCGTCCGTGTGTCTATCAGTTGTAATCACGCTGCAGTCTTACAAAATTGAAATTTAGCCCAGACTTGTATTTCTTCTATACGTAGGTTAAATTCTTGAATGGGCCACATCGGACTATATTTAAATATAGCTGTCATATTGATCGATCTGGCGATTTAGGGTCTTAATCCCGTAACAGGGAAATTAAGACCGTTTTTCGTCTAATATCGCTGAAATTTGAAACAGGATGTTGTACTGGGGGCGCAGACATTCAAGCCGAATATGACCCATATGGGAACCTATTTACATATAGCCGCCATAATGACGGATATGCCGATTTAGGGTCTTAAGCCTGTAACAGGGGAATTAATTATCCGATTTAGAAACAACGACTTGTTTTAAGCTTCCTAATATCCGACTCAAATATGGTTCGGTCTGTATTCAGATATAGCTGTCATATAGATCAATCTGCTGATATAGGGTCTTAAGCCCATAAGAGTCGCAATTATTATTGGATTTCTGTTTGTTTCTCTTTCGAGACGAACTCAATGATCGGAGATGCAAATGGAAAAGGAAAGCCAAAGATAGCAACACACACCAACCATTTTGGGACGCGTTTCGTCTTTGATTAGAAGACTTTTCAACCATATTAGGTGTGATGGCTTCAAGGGCCATGCGTTGGTATGTTGTATTTGAATCGTATATATAGCGAAAAACGCATCTATGATACAATTACCACATTAACCACACACGACAACCCTGTCTATTAGCTGTACTTTTCCCAATGCATGTACTTTTATGTAATGACAGACATTCTTTCTGTTGCAAATTACACTTCTTCCGTACTACACATGATTTTGTTCATCTTTTGGAAGTTGTATTGATGGCTTCGAATGCTAAGACAACGGATTTCGCTGAAATATGAAATAGTGAGTTGATAAAAGCCTCCCGATATCCGACTCAAATATGGTTCAAATTGGTCTGTATTCAGATATAGCTGCCATATAGACGGATCTTGAGGCCATGGAAGCTGTATTTACAACCCGATATTGCTCAAGGTTGAAAAAGTGAGTTTTTTAAGCCTTCCGTCATCACACTTAAATATGGTCCAGATCGGGCAATATCTAGATATAGCTGCTATATAGTCCGATCCTCCGATTTAGTGTCTTAAGCCAATAAAAGCCAAATTATTATCCGATTTTGCTGAAATTTTAAACAGTAAGTTGATTAAAGCCTCCGGATATTCGACTTAAATATGGTTCTGCCGATTAAGGGTCTTGAGGCCATAAAAGCTGCCTTTATAGCCCGATTTCGCTGAGACTTGAAACAGTGAGTTTTCTTAAGCCTTCCGTCATCTCACATAAATATGATTCAGATCGGTCAATATTTTAATTTAGCTGCCATATAGACCGATCTGCCGATTAAGGGTCTTACGCACATAAAAGCTGCATTTATTACCAGATTTCGCTTAAATTTGAAATAGTGAGTAGATTGAAGCCTCCTAACATCCCACTCAAATATGGTTCACATCGGTCTGTATTCAGATATAGTTGCCATATATGGTTCTGCCGATTAAGGGTCTTGAGGCCATAAAAGCTGCCTTTATAGCCCGATTTCGCTGAGACTTGAAACAGTGAGTTTTCTTAAGCCTTCCGTCATCTCACATAAATATGATTCAGATCGGTCAATATTTTAATTTAGCTGCCATATAGACCGATCTGCCGATTAAGGGTCTTACGCACATAAAAGCTGCATTTATTACCAGATTTCGCTTAAATTTGAAATAGTGAGTAGATTGAAGCCTCCTAACATCCCACTCAAATATGGTTCACATCGGTCTGTATTCAGATATAGTTGCCATATAGACTGATCTGCCGATTAAGGGTCCTGAGGCCATGAAAGCTGCTTTTACAGCCCGATTTCGCTGAAACTTGAAATTGTGAGTTTTCTTAAGCCTTCCGTCATCTCACTTAAATATGATCCAGATCGGACAATATTTAGATATAGCTGCCATATAAACCGATCTGCAGATTTAGGGTCTTAAGTCCATCAAAGCCTTAATAATTATCCGATTTCCCTGGAATTAAACACATTGACTTGTATTAAGCCTCCCATCTTCCGACCATCATATGCTCCAGATCAGACTATATTTAGATATAGTTGGCATATAGACCGATCTTCCAATTTAGTGTCTTTATCCCATAAAAAGCGGGTTTGTTGCCCGATTTCGCTGAAACTGTGACTTGTATAACAGTTCAGGACCAGAATCAAATATTATCAAGACTAGTCCCCATTCGAAAATTAGGTTAGGTTAGGTTAAAAAGAGGGTGCAGATATTAATCTGCCCCATTTAACTATAGACATACACCTAAGCCAGTAATCGGCTTGTTGTGCGCTCTAAAAACTCTAAAGCAATCTCGAAAAAGAAAATTTGAAGTTATGAATTCCGTGCTACTTACAAAATCCTTAATTGTTTTCCATACCACATCCCTAAGTTGGTTCATGTCTGGTATCATATCCCCACCTAAGTACCGGTGTCTGTTTGCCGCGATAGCCCGACAATAACATAAGAAATGCTCCAACGTCTCATCATCTTCCCCACATGCCCTACATATGCCATCACTTGCCGCACCGATTATGCATTAGTGAGCTCGTAGTCCTCTATGTCCCGTTATGACCCCGAAAGCTATACTGACCTCCTTCTTGCTTTCTTTCATTAATAGCCTCATATTCTCACGATCTGGATCCCGCCATAGGATTTTCGCCGTCCTACCGACTGTTTCGCTGTTCCACAGTGTTATATGCGCGTTTGTTGCCCAAGACCTTTAATCGGACCTCGTCCACCCGAAAGGCTTTGTGTTAACCAAGCTCATCGACGGCAGTACTCTGGGCTTGACTGCAAAATCGTCTGCACTTTCATCCCCCTTTACTCCGTTATGGCCCTGCAGCAAAACGATGGGGATTTTGCCATCCTCAGAGAAGGCGTTAATCTCCTTCTTACACTGCAAGACTGTTTGTGACCTTACCGTCCTGGTTGTTATTGCCCTTATTGCAATTTTACTGTCCCTTAAGATGTTCACATTAGCGTTAGTAACGCACCACCTTACACATTCTGTGATTGCCCGGATCTCTGCCAGCAGGATCGTATTATGGTCAGGCAGTCTAAAACAGATCTCAGTCCCATTTGCATTTTACTATGGATATGGTGGTGGAGTTGTTATAAAAGAGTACGTTTAATTCATCCATGGTGGCGAATATCCAAAGTTCCGTCCGGCCGAATTTAATATGTTTTTATACCCTCCACCATAGGATGGGGCGTATACTAATTTCGTCATTCTGTTTGTAACTACTCGAAATATTTGTCTGGGACCCCATAAAGTATATATATTCTTGATCGTCGCGACATTTTATGACGATCTAGCCATGTCCGTCCGGCTGTCTGTCGAAAGCACGCTAACTTCCGAAGGAGTAAAGCTAGCCGCTTGAAATTTTACAGAAATACTTCTTATTAGTGTAGGTCGGTTGGTATTGTAAATGGGCCATATCGGTCCATGTTTTGATATAGCTGCCATATAAAGCGATCTTGTATCTTGACTTCTTGAGCCTCTAGAGTGCGTAATTCTTATCCGATTGGAATGAAATTTTGCACGGAGGGTTTTGTTTTGAAATCCAACCACTGTGCCAAGTATGGTTCAAATCGGTCCATGACCTGATATAGCTGTCATAAAACCGATCTGGGATCTTGACTTCTTGAGCCTCTAGAGGGCGCAATTCCGATCCGATTTGGCTGAAATTTTGCATGACTTATTTTAGTCTTACTTTCAACAACAGAAATCCAACAACTGTGCCAAGTATGGTTCAAATCGGTCCATAACCTGATATAGCTGCCATATAAAAACGATCTTTGGTCTTGACTTCTTGAGCCTCTAGAGGGGTAAATTCCTATCCGATTTGGCTGAAATTTTGCATGACTTATTTTATTCTTGCTTTCAACAACTGTGTCAAGTAAGGTTCAAATCGGTTCATAACCTGATATAGCTGCTATATATACCGATCTGGGATCTTCACTTCTTAAAACTCTAGAGGTCGCAATTATTATCAGATTTACCCGAAATTTTGTACGACGGATCCTCTCGTGGCCATCAACATACGAGTTTATTATGATCTGAATCGGTCCTCGATCGATCTCTCTATTTAACTTCTTGAGCCCCCAAAGGGCGCAATTCTTATTCGAATTGGCTGACATTTTACACAGGTCTCCAACATATAATTTAATTGTGGTCCAAACCGGACCATATCTTGATGTCGCTCAAATAGCAGAGCAAATCTTTTCTTATATCCTTCTTTGCCTAAGAAGAGATGCCGAACTCGACAAATGCGATCCATGGTGGAGGGTATATAAGATTCGGCCCGGCCGAACTTAGCACGCTTTTACTTGTTTTCTTTGTTATCGTGTTCGAAGCCATAGGCAGGCATATCCTAAGGGTTTAAGACATTTATGGAAATGCTGGAAAGTTCATCAATTTTCAACCCAAAAAAATTTCCTATTCATTTCCATAAAAATAAAACATCTGTGTTTTTCTCGCAAAAATGTTGCTATGTTTATATTGCCCTCTGGTATCTTCAGTCTATCATGGCGGCATGCATGCACAAAATTTTGTGAGCCAAAACAATCAAATCAAAAATCCGCATTTCATCAGTTCGCTGACAATCAGGGAATGTGCATCATGTCTTGTAGTAGCAGCTACCAATACACACTCGTTTAAAGTATTATTCGTACTTTGAGTAAATTTGCAACAAATTTTATGCCTACACCACCACTGCGGTGCAGGGTATTATAAGTTTGTGCATTTGTTTGCAACACTAAGAAGGAGAAGAGCTAGACCCATTGACAAGTATACCGATCAACTCAGAATCACTTTCTGATTCGATTTAGCCGTGTCCGTCTGTCCGTCTGTGAGTCCCTGTATTCTTGTAATCAAAGTGCAGGTCGTATTTGTTGCCCAATCATCACGAAATTTTGCACATATCACTTTTTTGGCCCAATGACAAACGCTCTTGATTTTGATAAAAATCGGTTCAGATTTAGATATAGCTCCCATATATATGTATCGCCCGATTTGCACTTAAATGGTCGTAGTAGCTACAGTTTCCAACTGATCTACACAAAATTTGGCACGTATTGTTTTATTACTGATCTTAACATATTTGCGAAATTGCATGGAAATCGGTTCAGATTTAGATATAGCTCCCATATATATATATCGTCCGATTTGTACTTAAATGTCCGTAGTAGCTAAAATTTTCAACCGATCTGCACAAAATTTGGTTTGGATTGTTTTGTTACTGATTTTAGCATATCTGCAAATTTTCATCAAAATCGGTTCAGATGTAGATATAGCTCCCATATGTATGTAACGCCCGATTTGTACTTAAATGGCAATAGTAGCTACAATTTTCGACCGATCGGCACAAAATTTGGCTTGGATTGTTTTGTTACCGATGTCAACATATCTGCAAAATTTCAATAAAATCGGTTCAGATTTAGATATAGCTCCCATATATATATATATATCGTCCGATATGTACTTAAATGGCCGTAGTAGCTACAATTTTCAACCGAACTGCACACAATTTGGCACGGATTGTTCTGTTACCGTTCTTAACACATCTGCAAATTTTCATCAAAATCGGTTCAGATTTAGATATAGCCCCCATATATATGTATCGCCCGATTTGCTCTTAAATAGGCATAGTAGGTAAAATTTTCAATCGATCTGCACAAAATTTGGTTTGGATTGTTTTGTTACTGATTTTAACATATTTACAAAATTTCATCAAAATCGGTTCAGATTTAGGTATAGCTCCCATCTATATGTATCGCCCGATTTGCACTTAAATGGCCGTAGTAGCTTAAATTTTCAACCGATCAGCACAAAATTTGGCATGGATTGTTTTGTTACCGATCTTAACATATCTGCAAATTTTCATCAAAATCGGTTCAGATTAAGATATAGCTCCCATATATATGTATCGCCCGATTTGCACTTAAATGGTCGTAGGAGCTACAGTTTTCAACCGATCTGCGCAAAATTTGGCACGGATTGTTTTGTTACCGATCTTAACATATGTGCGAGATTTCATCAAAATCGGTTCAGATTTAGATATAGCTCCCATATATATTTATCGCCAGATTTGCACCTTAATGGCCGTAGTAGCTACAATTTTCAACCGATCTGCACAAAATTTGACACGGATTGTTTTGTTACCGATCTTAACATATCTGCAAATTTTCATCAAAATCGGTTCAGATTTAGATATAGCTCTCATATTTATGTATCACCCGATTTGCACTAAAATGGCCGTAGTAGCTACAATTTTTAACCGATCTGCACAAAATTTGGCTTGGATCAAATAATAAATCAAAATCGGTTTAGATTTAGATATAGCTTCTATATATTGGGTTGCCCAAAAAGTAATTGCGGATTTTTCATATAGTCTGCGTTGACAAATTTTTTCACAGCTTGTGACTCTGTAATTGCATTCTTTCTTCTGTCAGTTATCAGCTGTTACTTTTAGCTTGCTTTAGAAAAAAAGTGTAAAAAAGTATATTTGATTAAAGTTCATTCTAAGTTTTATTAAAAATGCATTCACTTTCTTTTAAAAAATCCGCAATTACTTTTTGGGCAACCCAATATATGTATCGCCTGATTTGCACTTAAATGGCGGTAGTAGCTACAATTTTCAACCGATCTGCACAAAATTGTTTTGGATTGTTTTGTTATTGGTTTTAACATATCTGTAAATTTTCATCAAAATCGGTTCAGATTTGGATGTAGCACCCATACATATTTTCCCGAATTTCTAATTATAGGGTAGGTGTAGCGTATCATATAGTCGACTTCGCCCGACTTTTGCCTTTCCTCACTGGTTTTGTTTTCATTATTTGCGGAAATATTCAAAAGAGAGACATACATCTTTCACAACCTGATTTGTAATATTGAAATGTTGTAACAATGGTTGTCATGCTCAGCCTTATTGGTGCTACCTTCCACTTCATTTGCATTTTCTTTCTTTGATTTTAAGAATTTTAAAACGAAAATATTTGCTTTTCAGATTTTCATATTTTGTTCAGCGCTTTTATTCGACCTCTTCTACTCTTGTGTTGTTTTAAATTACAAAGAAGGAGGTGACGTCATTTTAGGCAGTTTTGCGCCAAAATCAACGAATTAAAAACATTTAAAACAGATTTTTCGAATAGATGTGATACACAAAAACAGCAGATTATGAGACAATTAGCATTCAATTAGTGGTAATTAGGCAGTCACAGTAAAGGCGATAAAGTGTTAATGTCTTGCCACGGATCTCCAAACTACATTAGTCATCATGGGTTTTAAAATGAAGCAGAGATTGAATACCGTACAAAATTTTCCTATCATAAAACGCTATTAGCATGTCTGCATTTTTAAAGGCACGTTCTTATTGTTACTATAATGCTCCTGATTGGGGTATTTTTGTTTGCTCAAAAATGTGGTTTTATAAAAAACCTTTTTATTGTTATGTACAAATATTCTGCATGGGAGATTTACTACCAGACAAAGTTCTTTACGATTAAGAAATTCGTAGAGTGTACTTGTCTTTTGAATGCATAACCATAAGGCAAAACTAATGAATAAAGTTTGTCTTTAGTTAAAGTCTTTCAATATTTCATGAACAATGAAACATGTGCATACGTTACGGCAGTGCTGGGAATAAAATGCAATAACGAAACCAAAAAAAGACAACAAAAGTGGAATAATATAAAAAAAAAATCCTTGAGACTTGTGAAAATCGTATGGCGTAGTTCTTAAGGGCTACAATAGTAACCTTTGTGCATAATCTCTGATGGAAGTTATTACCAAGAAAAAATTGAATTTCATTTTACATATGGCAAAAACATTTACAATTCAGTTTTGTGGGAATAACAAGGTTGCTGATGAATGCTGGTACCACAGAAATATTAACTAAATTTTTCTTACATTATATCGGCATAGTATATGTAAAACATAAAAACCAATGTAAACCTTATCTTGGCTCGGCCTATAAAATATGTATAAAGTTATAGCTTCTTTTTGCAATCGGACTCACTTCGATTATCTTTTATCTTCTTTTCTATTATATAACAAGTAAAAAGGCATTAAGTTCGGCCGGGCCGAACTTTGGATACCCACCACCTCGGGTATATATGTAAACCCCTTTCGTCGCAATCCGATGAAAATTGGATAAATTATGTACCCAAATTCGACACGGATATTGAGTGGTCGAATAAATATAAGTCACTGTTGAATTTTGTATTTCAAATTTCAACAAAATCGGGGAATAAATAAAGCTTTTATGAGCTTCAGACCCCAAATCCGTCTATATGACAGCTATATGTAATATAGTCCAATCTTTACCATATTTGGTAAAGATATCAACGAAATCGGATAAAAAATAAAGCTTTTATGGCAGCTATATCTATATATAGTCCGATCCAAACCATATTTGGGACGGATGACGAGAGAACTAAGACTACCCACCGTTTCAAATTTCAGCGAAATCGGGTAATAAATAGAGCTTTTATGGGCTTCAGACCCTTTATCAGTAGATCGGTCTATATTGCAGCTATATATAAATATAGTCCGATCTGAACCACATTTGGGTCCTATGTTAGTAGGCCTAAAAATAATGAATGTTTCGAATTTCAGCGAAATCGTTTAAAAAATAAAGCTTTTATGGGCTTTGGACCCTTTATCTGGAGATCGGTCTACATGGCAGCTATATCTAAATATAGTCCAATCTGAACCATATTTACGTCTGATGTCGGGAAGCTTAAAATAGCCCATTGTTTTAAATTTCAGCAAAATCGGGTAATAAATAAAGCTTTTATGGGCTTCAGACCCTTAATTGGGAGATCGGTCTATATGGCAGCTATATCTAAATATGGTCCGATCTGGACCATATATGGGTCCTATGGTAGGAGGCGTAAAACTACTCAATGTTTCTAATTTCAGCGAAATCGGTTGAAAAATAAAGTTGTTATGGGCTTTAGACCCTTTATCTAGAGATCGATCTATATGGCAGCTATACCGAAATATAGTCCGATTTGATCCATATATAGGCCAGATGTCGGAAGGCCCAAGACTACTCACTGTTTCAAAATTCTGCGAAATCTGGTAATAAATAAAGCTCAATCGGCAGATCGGTATATATGGCAGCTATATATAAATGTAGTCCAATATGGACCATATTTGGGTCAGATGTCTGGAGGCCTAAAACTATTTAGTGCTTCAAATTTCAGCGAAATCGGGTGAAAAATAAAGCATTTATAGGCATTAGACCCCTTATCGGAAAATCGGTCTATATAGCAGCTATATCCAAATATGGTCCGATTTGGCCCGTTCAAGAACTTAACCAGCGTGCATCACAATAACAAATTTGTGCCAAATTTCAGCTCAATATCTCAATTTTTGAAGGCTGTAGAGTGATTACAACAGACGGACGGATAGACGGACAGACACACGGACATCGTTATATCATTTTAGAATTTTAGGAGCATCTGAAATATATATACTTTGTAGGGTCGGAAATTGATATTTCGATGTGTTGCAAATGGAATGAAAGAAAGTTACCCTTCCCCATAACCCAATTTTGAAGAACGCCAGATCTCGGAGATGGGTGCACCAATTTTAGCGAAATTTTGAATGAGAATTTATGGTACACCAAAAACATAAAATTTGTATTAAATTTTGGGGTGAACTGACCTGGGGGGACGCCCCATCTCAAAACTCAGCCGAACGAGCATGTTTACCGACTGGGGTGTCAAATGAAAGGTATTTTAGAGTAGATTACGAACTTGACCCCCACCCCCAAAAATTCCACCCAACAGGACACTTTTACCGCTTTGGGCAATATAGGTATCATATGAGAGGTATTTAAGAGTATAGTACGTACTTGGCATAAAAATGTCTCCTAAAGTGTCGGGAGGTTTCCCCACCCCCAAAAACACCACCCACCATGGTTCTTTGGGGAAGACTTTGGGTACCGAAGCGCGTATGCTGCTGCTATTTCAATTAGGGGGCAAGGGTTTGGCATTGCGCTGCTATACTATGGGGACAGGGAGAGGTTTCTTCAAGCAACTGGGTCAGCCGAGTGGAGTATACTCTTGTCACCTATTACGTTTGCAGCTTTCAACTTCCGTGCAGTGTCAGATCGTACATTTTTCGGCACACTAAGACGGGTGCGAACCTTTGCGCAATAAAATCTCACAGAAAGATTTTATTTTCATGGGGACAGAGGTCATATTCTCTTGCTAGGCGCTCGTAGAAAATGTTCTTGGTTTGGTCGTCCTTTTCTTTTGTCGCGCAGTGGGACAAAATTGAAGAAACAATTAAAAAATATACCGGGTGAGATCGGGTGGAGATCTTTCAATATCTTCCACTGGTCAAAAAATAGGAAAAACGTATTTTTTTCCAATTTGAGATGAAAGTAGTCAACCCACGTCACTTTTCGATTTGGTTATTCTACATTTCGTGGTGGTGGTGGTCATTTGGCTGATGTTCTTTTTCATTATTAACGGCATAGCTTCCTCTTTTTAATGAAACTAGCTGGCCCGGTAGGCTTCGCTTCAACCTATAGTTTTGGGATGGGGCGACCCGTCTGGGAATAGACCCAAAATTTTTACATAAGTTTCGTAATCTATTCTCGTGTACCTTTTGAAGTTAATCTTAAACTGTTTGAATCCCATCGGCCTACATGTCATTTTGGGTGTGGTTTTCGGGGTGGGGCGACGCCCCTTGGACTTCACTGCAAAATATTATATAAGTTTCGTATTTTACTTCCAATTATCTTTCATTTCTGGGTGGTTTTTGGGTTGGGCGGACCTCCGACACTTGAAGTCGAACTGAAAAATTCTTATATCAAGATCTTACTCTACTCGTAAATACCTTTTATTTGAAACCCATATCGTCCCAAACCCATATCGTAAACATGATCGTTTTGGTGGGTTTTGGGGTAGGACATCCACATGGTGTTTTGAGCCCCAAGTTTTTTTTTACAATTTTAGTGTTTTTGGGGGCATACAAAATTTCGTTTATATAGATGCACCCATCTCCGCGATCTGACGTTTTTGAAAATCAGGTTTAGGGACAAGGAGGCCAACGCAACGCAGAGGTAAGCATAGCCGTCTTTTACGCTGTACGCCTCGGTTCGAATCCTGGCTGGAACATAAACAAAAAGTTTTCAGCTGTGGTTTTTTCCTCCTAATGCTGGCGACATGGAGGCCACGGTGGTGCAGAGGTTAGCATGTGTGCCTATGACGCCGAGCGCCCCGGGTTCAAATCCAGACGTAAACATAAACAAGTAGGAGCGTGCTAAGTTCGGAGCGCCGAATCTTATATACCCTCCACCATGGTCGCATCTGTCGAGTTGTATGCGCAGTATCTGTTTTTAGGCAAACAAAGAATAATGAATAAGGATGGAGGAGGAGCTGATATGTGCACAATTTCAATCAAATCGAATAAGAATTCCACCTTCTAAAAGCTCAAGAAGTCAAGACCCAAGATCGGTTTATATGGCAGCTATATCATCTTATAGACCGATTTGGATAATACTTCGCACAATTGTTGGAAGTGATATGAAAACACTATGTGCAAAATTTTAGACTAATTGAACGAGAATTGCGCCCTCTAGAGGCTGAAGAAGTCACAACCCAAGATCGGTTTATATGGCAGCTATATCAGGTTATAGACCGATTTGGACAACACTTCGCACAATTGTCGAAAGTGATATGAAAACACTATGTGCAAATTTTCAGTCAATTCGGATAAGAATTCTGCCTTCTAAGAGTTCAAGAAGTCAAGACCCAAGATCGGTTTATATGGTAGCTAATCAGGTTATGGACCGGTTTGGACCCTACTTCGCACTGTTGCTGGAAATCATAATAAAACACCTGATGCAAAATTTCAGTCATATCAAACGAGAATTGCGCCCTCTAGAGGCTCAAGAAGTCAAGTCGGGAGATCGGTTTATGTGGTAGCTATATCAAAACATAGACCGATTAGACCCATTTACAATCCCAATCGACCTACACTAATAAGAAGTATTTGCGCAAAATTTCAAGCGGCTAGCTCTACTCCTTCAAAATTTTGCGTGATTTTGACTGACGGACGGACGGACCGACAGACGAACGGACATGACGATATTTATGGGGTTTTAGACGCATATTTCGTGGTGTTACAAACAGAATGGTGAAATTAGTATACCCCCATCCTATGGTGGAGGGTTTAAAAATGTCATCTCTTGTTATCCCCTTACTTATGCTGGCTACATTTGTAAGGTATCCTGCCATGTTAAAACTTCTACCAAATGAATTCGCTTTGCGGCACGCCGTTCGGACTCGGCATAAAAAAAAGGCATTGAGCTTTAATCGGACTGCACTCATTGATATGAGAGAAGTATCCCCTGTTCCTCAATGGAAAGTTTGTGGGAAATTTAGTAGTACAGTAATGCTGGCGACATATATGATGTACTATGCCTTCTCCCCAAAGAGGTCTCGCAATGCGCCACGCCGTTCGGACTCGCCAAAAATAAGGAGCCCTCTTATCATTAAGCTTAAATAAATATTACTTGAAATATTCTACTCCCCAAATTGACTGTTGTATTGTAATATCAGCAAACAAAAACTAGCCTCTTTTAAATTTTGCACCACCTTCCTAGATATTCCGTAACTGGACTATGGCTGATAATGTAACAAAATGTGCTGATAACAGACAATGCGACATGTCACACGAGTTACCGTTCTCTTTGTCTCTGTCAGTTATACAGAGGAATTATGCCTTTTAGAAAAAGTTAATCTTAAACTGTTATACAATATGCAAGTGAATATGATATATGAGATGATGGCGTTGCACAAATGATAGATTGTTGTTGTCACATTCATCGCAGGTAGTCTGCAACCGCAATGCCCACGACCATAGTAGGCACGAACGAAGCTCAACACAGCAAAACAAAAAAAAAGAAAAAGAGGTGTGTTCGTGCTCGCAACGATTACAATCCACAATGGTGATGGTGACAGCGGCGGTATGCCATGTTCTGGCAGTATCGGTTCGCGCATGGTATTCATTGTTCACATTCTTGAAGCTCTGCTTGCCTCCTTCAGTGTCGCAGCCGTGTATGTGCTCGACTCTTTTTTAAAGCTTTAGCAGGAAACTTTTAATTTAATTAATTTGCTCACAAAGGCACAATCAACTGCCTTCTGGTAGCGCAGAAAATTTGAAGAGGCGCTGCCATGTGGTTTTTCTGGGTATCTTTGGGTTTTCTATATTCGTTATCATGCGCTTGCATTACACATTTCGCCAATGTAATATGAAGCAACATCAACAGCAGCACTGAAAAAATGAGAATGATTATGAGTATGCCATGCATTCATAGCTGGCGATTTTTTCAAGTGGCGTGTTTTTTTTTTTTTTTGTATCGGTTTGCCTTCAGTGCAGTGCCTGCAGTGACTTTGACTTTGATGCATTTCTACTGTCAAAATGATGACCTTTCCCTGCATGCACACTAACTAGCTCAAAAAGTGTCAGTTTGCTGGTTGTTTGTGCTCTGATAAATCGACTGAGTGAGATGTTATTAATCTTTTGTGGGCTTTCGATGGCTGATATCGGCCGACTGCAACGTCAAAGAAATGTTCTGTTTGCCTTCATGTGACACTTCTATGTTGAAAACGCTATGTTAAGCTATGATATATTATTTTTAGAATGTTTTTGCCGACGCAATGCAAGACCATTAAATTAATAACCATACTATGCATGTGATTTTATTTAAGCGCATGAATGAGTCATATGAGCATCTAATGGTGTCATTTATAAAATTGCAAATTTTGCCCATGATTATTCCACTAAGGGACATGGGCAAACTTCTCACATTTCAATGAGCACAGTCCGATTCAAGTTTAAGCTCCATCATAAGGGGCCTCCTTTGTATAGTCGAGTCCGAACGGCGTACCGCAGTGCGACACCTCTTTTTAAAGAGAAGTTTTACATGGCAAAGTACCTCACAAATGTTGCCAGCATTAGGAGGGGAAAACCACCGCTGAAATTTTTTTCTGATGGTCTCGCCAGGACTCGAATTCAGGCGTTCAGCGTCATAGGCGGACATGCCAACCTCTGCGCTACGGTGGCCTCCAGTCATATATAGAAGACGGTTTTAGTTTTTCCTGAGTCCTGATTTTCTCGCATGATTCGTGATATTTCTCTTATGTCGTGATTTTCTCATGTGTCATGATTTCATCCTAAGTCATACGTGTCTCATGAGTCGCGATTTCTCGTGAGTTCTTTGTTAGTGAAATTTTTGTCTCGTGAGCTCTTGTACAATGTATTGTACAAAACGTTCCTATGAAAGTTTGTAGATTTATTTTCAAGGGCACGACACGGGTGTCGAAAAGCCTAAGCCTAAGTCACTGTCTCAAATTTCAGCGACGTCGGTCAATAAATGCGCCTTTTATGGCCCTAAAAACTAAAACCGAGAGGTCGGTCTATATGGCAGCTATATCCAAATCTGGACCGATCTGAGCCAAATTGAAGACAAATATCGAAGGGCCCAATACAACTCACTGTCCCAAATTTCGGCAACATCGGATAATAAATGCGCCTTTTATGGGTCCAAAACCTTAAATCAAGAAATCGGCCTATATGGCAGCTATTTCCAAATCTGAACCGATCGGGGCCAAATTGAATTAAGATGTCGAAGGGCCAAAGGCATCGCACTGTTCCAAATTTCAGCTAAATCGGATAATAAATGTGGTTTTTATAGGTCTAAGACCCCAAACCGGAAGATTGGTCTATATAGCAGCTATATCCAAATCTGGGCCAAATTTACAAAGGATGTCGACGGGCCTAAGACAACTCACTGTCCCAAATTTCAGCAAAATCGAATAATAAATGTGGCTTTTATGGGCCTAAGACCCTAAATCGGAGGAACGGTCTATATGGCAGCTATATCCAAACCCGAACCGATCTGGGCCAAATTGACGAAGGATGTCGACCGGCCTAAGGCAACTAACTGTCGCAAATTTCAGCAAAATCGGATAATAAATGTGGCTTTTATGGGCCTAAGACCCTAAATCGGAGGATCGGTCTATATGGCAGCTATATCCAAATCCGGACCGATCTGGGCCAAATTGACGAAGGATGTCGACGGGCCTAAGACAACTCACTGTCCCAAATTTCGGCGACATCGGACAATAAATGCGCCTTTTATAGCCCCAAAGCCTTTAATCGAGAGATCTGTCTATATGGCAGCTATATCCAAATCTGGAACGATCTGTGCCATATTGCAGAAGTTTGTCGAATGGCCTAACTCAGCTCACTGTCCCAAATGTTGGCAAAGTCGGACAATAAATGCGCCTTTTATGGGCGCTAGACCTAAATCGAGAGATCTGTCTATATGGCAGCTATATCTAAATCTGGACCGATCTGTGCCAAATTGAAGAAGGATGTCAAAGGGCCTAACACAACTTGCTATCCCAAATTTCAGCAAAATCGGATAATAAATGTGGATTTTGTGGGCCTAAGACCCTAAATCATAGAATCGGTCTATATGGGGGCAATATCAAGATATAGTCCGATATAGCCCATCTTCGAACTTAACCTGCTTATGGACAAAAAAAGAACCTGTGCAAAATTTCAGCTCAATTTCTCTATTTTTAAAGACTGTAGCGTGATTCCAACAGACAGACGGACGGACATGGCTAGATAGTCTTAGATTTTTACGCTGATCAAGATTTTTACGCAGATCATCCTTCGGTGCTGGGTATTCAAATTTTCAGCGGTGGTTTTCGTGTCCTAATGCTGGCGACATGGATGGAGGCCAACGAGGAGTAGAGGTTAGCATATCCGTCTATGATGCCGAACGCCCTGGGCTGAAATCCCGGCGTAAGCATATCAGGATATAGTCCGATATAGCCCATCTTCGAACTTAATCTGTGCAATATCTCTATTTTTAAAGAATGTAGGGTCATTTATGAACCCATAGCAGCTATATTTAAATATTGTCCAATCTCCAGCATATTCAGGAGGGCTATGTAAGGGTCGTACACCACTCTTTGTACCAAGTTCATCGGTTAAAAAATGCACCGACACATTGCCAGTATGCATTGACATCGAAGGGGCTTTTAATAATGTGCGGACCGACACACAGATCCAATCGTTAGACCAGTACCCGGTGGACCGGGTCCTTATAGACTGGTTAAACTATATGCTAAGGAACAGGTGGATACATTGTGGGTTCCATGATGTAAATATGAGGGAGAAAGTGGCCTAGGGTACGCTACTGTCGTCGCTCCTATAGATGACCACCATAAATAACCTATTATGGATGCTGACTAATTTGAACCCGTCTGCTACGTAGACGATTTTATGATACTTCTAAGGGGTAAGTGTCCGAACCAGCTATGCAGAAGGGCCGAAAGGGTCATGCAGGTGGCATACGACTGGGCTAGACCTAGGGGTCACAATGTTAACCCAGAGAAGACTGAAATATCGCTGTTCACGAGAAAGGCAAAGTTGGGCTAATTTGAGGCATCACGTTTCCTCAATAGAACGATTTCGATATCTGACAAGGTCAAATGCTTAGGTGTGATTTTGGACAGGAAACTGAATAGGAAGTGCCACATTGAGGAGCGTACTGAGGAGGCTCACAGATGTTGGTTACTGTGTAGACGGGCTGTAGGCTCGAAATGGGGCCTGACTGGGTTAGACCTTTGGGGTCTCATTGGTAACCGAATGAGGGTGGAAATTTGCCTGTTCACGGAAAACACGAAAGTGGACAAATTTTTTTTTTTTTTTTTTTTCTGTCAGCCAACACGCAGGGGATGTCCCTATGAATGCAGTGCATTGCGTTGGCGAGAGGAAAATAGGAATTATTGACATTTGTCTTAAATCTTTGGATGTCAAAGTGGGTGGTATAAACATTAGCCGGAAGTCGATTCCACATACCAACGGTTCGGGCGAAATAAGAATTCTCTCTTTAATGCATTGTGCGGTCCGCTGGCCAATCAATTACCAACGGGTGTGAGTTCCTGGAATGTCTAATATCTCTGACATACATCCTTACATTAGGAGTAAGAAGACGAATATCAGACGAACACACACCATGAAAGTAATGATAGAACAGCGTCAAACAACCCACTTTGCGACGATGATGAAGGGAGGTAATAGAGTTGGATACCCCACTGTCCCCAATCAACGCCACCGCTCTCCTGTGTACAGGGTCCAGTAGCTCCAGGGATGATTTTGAAGCTCCAGCCCATACATGTGAGTTGTACTCCATTTTCGGCCTTATGAAAGTGGTGTAGATGTCAGACGGAGTGAAGTAATTCATACACCGTTTAAGGAATCCTAAACACTTGAATGCTTCTTTCGACACTTCGAATACATGTTTAGCCCAACGGACACCACTTTGTATTTTCATGGCCAGAACATCAAGAGCTTCTGATTGTTCAAAATCTACACCGTTGATAGACAAAGATGATCGTCAGCGAATCGTTTGTATGACAACAAGCAGCACTAAGTCTTCCGATTCATTCGACCCCACTCAGAAATGGCCAGCAAATCCTGACAGATTGTATCGTCCATAACCCGCCTCTCAATCTCTCGAAGACTTGGCCTATGGCCGAGTGAGTACGAATGACAGAGATTACTATCATCCGCAAATGAGTAGATCGGATTCGATGTCTGACCCAACAGATCGTTGATGAAAATTAGAAAAAAAAGAGAAGGAGAAAGAACAGAGCCCTGGGGTACACCTGCAGTCAATTTGTGCTCATTGGATGAGAACCCATTTATAACGACTCGAATAGTGCGATCTCTGAGAAAGCTCGAAATAAATCGAACGAAAACATTACCGACACCAAATGCGACAAGCTTTGATAGTAGTACACCGTGCCAGACCCTATCAAATGCCTTGGAGATATCCAGAGCCACAACCCTACTCTCACCAGACTGGTGGATTGAGCGACTCCAACGTTCCGACAGAAGTGCCATGAGGTTACCCGTAAAGCGATTTCTGTGGAATCCATACTGTTGGTCGCTAGACTCTAAACACCTCACAAGATGGTGATTAACCATGCTCTCCATGACCTTGGTATGATAATTCGCAGGGTTGCTTGCCTCACCCTTCTTCTTGGGTATTAGCTGATCGTTCGCAACCTTCCAACGCGGCGGGAAGACTCCCGCATGGTAGGAAGGATTGAAAAGGTTTCGTAATGGACAAGCGACAAGTGTTGATATGCCTTCCGGGCCCGGGGATTTATTTGCGTCTAGATTTTCAAGAACCCTTTTAACTCCACGAGTACGAAAAAATATTTGGGGCATGATGCCAGATACATTTTCGATTGAGGGGAGTGGTCGATTGCTATCCGGCAGGGAAGAGTTCCCTGTAAATATATCAGCCAACAGGCTGAAAAAATATCAGCTACAAGCTCTATTCTTATGTATCTATTGGGTTGCCCAAAAAGTAATTGCGGATTTTTCATATAGTCGGCGTTGACAAATTTTTTCACAGCTTGTGACTCTGTAATTGCATTCTTTCTTCTGTCAGTTATCAGCTGTTACTTTTAGTTTGCTTTAGAAAAAAGTGTAAAATAAGTATATTTGATTAAAGTTCATTCTAAGTTTTATTAAAAATGCATTTACTTTCTTTAAAAAAATCCGCAATTACTTTTTGGGCAACCCAATATATATCATTTATTTGAACCCCATATTGGCATAAGCCTTCAAATAAGATATCAAATTAGTTTCCTAATCTCAAATACCTTTCATTTAAGTTCTTTATTGCAAAAGTCAGCAAATATGTCCGATTTGGGGTATGGTCTCCAAAACCTACAATATGGAGCTCTACTGTCTTGAAGACCCAATTTGTCGTGGTGAGCACTTGATCCCGAATGTTGATATCAGATTCGTGGTCTACTCCCAAATATCTTTCATTTGAGCCCCATATTTCCATATTCGGCAAACATGACCGGTTTGGGGATGGGGCGGCCAGATTCGTATCCTACTCTTAAATGCCTCTTATTTGAGCTCCATATTGCAATGGTCAGCAAATACTTCCTATTTGGGTGGTATTATGGGGGTAGGTTAGCCCCGTAGAAACTTTTTCCCGAATATTGATATGAGATCCCTGCTTAACTCCCAAAGACCTTTCATTTGAGCCCGATATTGATACGGTCGTAAATTTGTCCTCTTTGGGGCATGTTTTTGAGAAGGGGCGGCCCCCCAAAACACTTGGTCCTACATTTGGATATCAGATTAGTATTTTACACTCAAATATCTTTTATTTAAGCCATATATTGTCATGGTCATTAAAAAGGTTTTTTGGGAAAGAGGTGTTCCCCCAGAAACTTTGTCCCACATTTGGATATCAGATTCGTATTTTATTCGCAAATACCTTTCATTTGAGATTCATATTGCCATGGTCGGTAAATATGTCCGATTTAAGGGTGTTTTGGGGGTTTGGGTGGTCTCCCAAACACTTAATCCGACAAATGGATATCAGATACGTTTTCTAATCTTAAATACTTTTCATTTGAGTCCCATATTGTCGTGATTGGTCTAAATATATGCTTGGTGGGTTTTAGGGTGGGGCAGCCCCCCTAGGTACCCCATCCGAAATTTGTATACAAATTTGGATTTTTTTAGGTTACTATAAGAGAGCACACAAAATTTCGCTTAAATCGCACCACTCATCTCCGAGATCTGGCGTTTTTGAAAATTAGGATAAAGGGGAGGGTCCGCTCCCCCTTCAGATATCAAAAAATTTAGTACCCTATTTTCACCACGGGATCATTATGCACCATCTGTGAAAATTGAAGAAAATGGGTTCAGCCGTTTTTGAGTCTATAAGGAACACACAAACAAACAAACTGACAAACACAAACTTTTTTTATAAATATTGGATTGCCCAAAAAGTAATTGCGGATTTTTTAAGAGAAAGAAAATGCATTTAAATGCACTTTAATCAAATATACTTTTTTTACACTTTTTTTTCTAAAGCAAGCTAAAAGTAACAGCTGATAACTGACGGAAGAAAGACGGAAGGAAGAATGCAATTACAGAGTCACAAGCTGTGAAAAAATCTGTCAACGCCGACTATATGAAAAATCCGCAATTTCTTTTTGGGCAACCCAATAACAAGATTCATGGAACTCTCTTACAAAAGATTCGTCTTGACTATGAATATACCCTCAGGATCGTCTTTGACTCTTAGACGAGCTCGTTCGCCACCATAATCTTTATCTAGAAGATTTGTAATCGAAGATTATTTGGCAATCAAAAATGTTTGCTGGGCAGACCGGTAACAAATGGTTTAGAATGACCTAAACTTAGTTGTTTTATTGTCACGTTTTGTTTCAGTCAAAAGACTTTTACCACTTGTGAAATATCGAGTACTTTCTATTTCATCAGTTTTATTTTCAACATAAGCAAATATTTTAATGAAAATAAAAACTCCCATCTGTTAACTAAGTTGTCAAATTGTGTATTTCTTCCAAAGCGAGAGTGGTATTAAAATGTTGTTTAAATATGAATTAAATAAACTGTGCCACAGGTGAAAATTTTGCTTTCGATTAAATAGCCAAATATTTATCAACTGTTTTAGCTTTGTGCTAAAATATTGACAGCGTAATTTAATTCCTAGAAACCAAAATGAATTTTAGCTCTTAACGTATTATTCAATAAATGCGTATCATAATGAAGTTCGGCCTCAAGTGTTTTTATAACCACCACCATAATAAGATGGGTGTATTTGTTTTGTCATTTTATTTGCAACATGTTGACATGCCGATTACCGACCGACTATTGAACAAAATTCTAAGATGATTAACTATAGCCGTTCGGTTGCCTGTCTGTCTGCCCGTCTGTCCGTCTGTTTGACATGTTGATTCACGATACTTTCAAAAAATATTGATTGTGCTCTAGACCGTATTGGTCTAGGACTCTCGTCCTCCTGCAACATACTATTCCAAATTTCAACGAAATTATAGTAAATGCCCTTCTTTCAAATCGGAAGACCTATCAATATGACGGCTTTATCTAATTAAGCTCGTATGCGGACCATATCTCAATGAATTGGGCAATAAATGATGATTTTATGGACTTAAAACCCTATGGAAAGAAATAGGGATCTGTGTATAATTTCAGTTAATTTTCAAGTTTAACCGACAGACAGATAGTTAGTCAGATGGACGGACAGTATAACGGATGAAAGTGCACACGGTAAAATGAATCTACCCTTCATCTTATTGAGGATTAACCCCCTTATCAACTTTGAATTTCTTAGACCCAAGTTGTAAAAAAAATATATTTGAGAGCTTTATCTAAATCTGGACCGATTTTTTTGGAACTTTGCACACATATGAGAACGTTGAATAAAATGCTCCATGTCAAATTTTGTACTGATGGGACCAAAATTGTGTCTACTACAGCTTTAAAAGAGCATATCAGATGAAAGATATACATGGGAGCTATATATAAATCTGATCCGATTATTATGAAATTTTGCACACATATTGGGACGTTACCAAAATTACCGGACCAAAATTGTGCCTTCTACAGCCTTTATAGGTCAAATCGGATGAAAGTTATATATGGGAGATATATCTAAATCTGAACCGATTTGGATGAAATTTCATACACATATTAGAACGTCACAAAAAACATTTCCTGCCAAATTTGGTAGAGATCGCACCAAAATTGCGGCTCCTACAGCTTTAAAAGGGCATATCGGATGAAAGATATATATGGGAGCTATATCGAAATCTGAACCGATTTCAATAAAATTTTGCAAACACTTTGGGTCGATTAAAAACACTTTGGGTCGATAAAAAACCCTTTGTGGCAAATTTTGTATAGATCGGATTAAAATTGTGGCTTCTACAGCTTTAAAAGGGCACATCGGATGAAAGATATACATGGGAGCTATATCTAAACCTGGACCGATTTTTATGCACACATATGAGGACGTTGAATAAAACACCCCATGTCAAATTTTGTAATGATCTAACTAAAAATGTGGCTTCTATAGCCTTAAAAGTCCATATCGGAAGAAATATATATATGGGAGCTATATATAAATCTGAACCGATTTTTTTTCAAAATCAATAGCGTTCATCCTTGGACCAAAACAGACACTTATGCAAAATTTTGTGAAAATCGGACAACAAATGCGACCTGTACCGATTACAAGAATACATGGACAGACAGACGGAGAGACGGACATAGCTAAATCGAATCAGGAAGTGATTCTAAGCCGATCCGTATACTTATCGATGGGTCTAGCTCTTCTTCTTCTTAGCGTTGCAAACAAATGCACAAATCTATAATACCCTGTACCACAGTGGTGGTGCAGGGTATACAAATTTGGTATCCAAATTTCGGAAGGGGTACCTAGGGGGGCAGCCCCACCCAAAACCTACCAAAGATATATATAGACCAATGATGGCAATATGGGACTCAAATGAATGGTATTTAAGAGTAGAAAACGTATTTGCTATCCAAGTGTTTGGGGAACCACCCCAACCCCTAAAACACCCCTAAATCGAATATATTTACCGACCTTGTCAACATGGGACTCAAATGAGAGGTATTTGCGAGTTAAATACGAATTTGGTATCCATATGTGGCGCCAAGTTTCTGGAGGTCCACCCCTTCCCCAAAACAACCACCATACAGGACTTATTTACTGACAATGGCAATATGGGGCTTAAATATAAGGGCATTTGAGTGTAGATCACTAATCTGATATCCAAATGTGGGACCAAGTGTTTGCGGGGCAGCCCCGAGAACATGCCCCAAAGAAGACAAATTTACGACCATAGCAATATGGCACTCAAATGAAAGGTCTTTGGAAGTAAAGCACGAATCTGAAATCAATGTTCGAAAAAAGTGTCTATGGGGCCACGTCACCCCCATAACACCACCCAAATAGGAAGTACTTGCAGACCATTGATATATGAGGCTCAAATAAGAGGTATTTTAAAGTAGAACACGAATCTGATATATATTTTCAAAACCAAGTCACTGAGTGGCTGCCCCATCCCCCTAAACACCCCCCAAACCGGACATGTTAGCCGACTATGGAAAAATAAAGCTCAAATTGTATTTGGGAGTAGACCATGAATGTGACATCAACATTCGGGACCAACTGTCTAGGGGACGTCCCGCCACCATAACAACCCCCAAGTAGGACGTATTTGTTCACCAAGTCAATTTGAGTCTTCAAGGCTGTGGAGCTCGATATTCATAGTTTTTAGGGCCCATACCCCAAACTGGACATATTTGCTGGTTTTTTCAATAAGGGGTTTAAGTGAATGATATTTGAAATTAGAAAACGAATTTTATATACAATTTTGAGGCTAATGGTAATATGGGGTCAAAATATATGAGAATAGGGCATGTTGCTGATATATTTTCGAGGCTCCTAAATCGGACATATTTACCGAGCATGTCAATAAGGGGCTTAAATGAAAGGAGTTGGGGGTAGAGCAAGAATTGATTAACTTTCGGGACCAATTTTCTTGGTATTTTGAGAAAGGGGTACCCAAAATACCCCACAAACTGCATTTTTTTACAGACCATCGCAATATGGGGCTCAAATAAAGGTATTTGGGAGTAGAATACGAATTTGATATCCAAATGTAGGACCATGTAATTAAGGCATCACCCCTTCTCCAAAACACCCCCCAAAAGGTAAACATTTTTCTACCATGCCAATATGTGGCTCAAATGAATGGTATTTGAGATTAGGAAACGAATTGGATAACCCAATTTTGGAGCCATGTGTTTGGGGACGGCTCATCCTGTAAACTCCCCTCGAAACCAATGGCAATATGGGGTCTTAGGCCCATAAAAGCCACAGGATCTTAGGCCCATAAAAGCCATATTTATTGTCCGATTTTGCTGAAATTTGGGCCAGTGAGATATGTTGGGCCACTCGACGTCTTTCTTTAATTTAGCCTACATCGGTCCAGATTTGGATATAACTGTCATATAGACCGATCCCCCGATTTAGGGTCTTAGGCCCATAAAAGCCACATTTATTATCCGATTTTGCTGAAATTTAGGACAGTGAGTTGTCTTAGACCCTTAGACATCTTTCTTCAATTTAGCCTATATCGGTCCAGATTTAGATATAGCTGCCATATAGACCGATCCGCCGATTTAAGGTCTTAGGCCCATAAAAGCCACATTTATTATCCGATTTTGCTGAAATTTAGGACAGTGAATTGTGTTAGGCCCTACGACATCATTCGTCAATTTGGCACAGATCGGTCCAGATTTGGATATAGCTGTCATATAGACCGATCCTCCGATTCAGGGTCTTAGGCCCATAAAAGCCACATTTATTATCCGATTTTGCTGAAATTTGTGACAGTGAGTTGTGTTAGGCCCTTCGACATCATTCGTTTATTTGGGCCAGATCGGTCCAGATTTAGATATAGCTGACATATATACCGATCCTCCGATTTAGGGTCTTAGGCCCATAAAAGCCACATTTATTATCCGATTTTGCTGAAATTTGGGACGGTGAGTTGTCTTAGACCCTTAGACATCTTTCTTCAATTTGGCCTTGATCGGTTAAAATTTGGATATAGCTGGCATATAGACCGATCTCTCGGTTTTAGGTTTTGGGCCCATAAAAGGCGCATTTATTGTTCGATTTCACACAAATTTGTGACAGTGAGTTGTGTTAAGCTCTTCGATGTCCTTCTTCAATTTAGCCCAGATCGGTCCTGATTTGGATATAGCTGCCATATAGACCGATCTCTCCATTTAAGGTTTTGAGCCCATAAAATATGCATTTATTGTCCGATGTTACTGGAATTTGGGACGGTGAGTTGTGTTAGGCCCTTCGACATCCTTCTTCAATTTGGTGTAGATCGGTCCAGATTTGAATATAGCTGCCATGTAGACCGATCTATCGATTTAAGGTTTTGAGCCCATAAATGGTGCATTTATTGTCCGATGTTGCTGGAATTTGGGACAGTGAGTTGCGTTAGGCCCTTTAACATCCTTTTTCATTTTGGTCTAGATCAGTCCAGATTTCAATATAGCTGCCATATATACCAATCTCTCGATTTAAGTTTTTGGGACCATGAAGGGCGCATTTATTCGCCGATTTCGCCGAAATTTGGGACAGTGAGTTGTATTAGGACCTTTGACATGTTTCCTTAATTTGGCCTAGATCGGTCCAGATTTGGATATAGCTGCCATGTATACTGATTTCTCGATTTAAGGTTTTGGCCCCACAAAAGGCGCAATTATAATCCGATTTTACTGAAATTTGACACAGTGACTTATGTTAGGCTTTTCGACATCCGTGTCGTATAGGGTTCAGATCGGTTCATTTTTATACCCTCCACCATAGGATGGGGGTATACTATTGTAATTACGTCATTCTGTTTGTAACTCTTCGAAATATTCGTCTAAGACCCCATAAAGTATATATTCTTGATCGTCATGACATTTTAAGTCGATCTAGCCATGTTCGTCCGTCTGTCTGTCTGTCCGTCTGTCTGACCGTCCGTCTGTCTGTCCGTCCGTCCGTCTGTCTGTCCGTCCGTCCGTCTGTCTGTCCGTCCGTCCGTCTGTCTGTCCGTCCGTCCGTCCGTCCCTCTGTCTATCGAAAGCACGCTAACTTTCGAAGGAGTAAAGCTAGCCGCTTGAAATTTTGCACAAATACTTCTTATTAGTGTAGGTCGGTTGGGATTGTAAATGGACTATGTCGGTCTACGTTTTGATATAGTTGCCATATAAACCGGTCTGGGATCTTGAATTCTTGAGCCTCTAGAGTGCGCAATTCTTATCCTATTGGGATGAAATTTTGCACGACGTGTTTTGTTATGATCCTAAACAACTGTTCCAAGTATGGTTCAAATCGGTTCATAACCTGATATAGCTGCCATATAAACCGATCTTGGGTCTTGACTTCTTGAGCCTCTAGAGGGCACAATTATTATGCGATTTAGCTGAAATTTTGCACGAGGTATTTTGTTGTGACTTTCAGCAGATGTTCTAAGTATGGTTCAAATCTGTTCATATCCTGGTATAGCTGCCACATAAACCGATCTGGGATCTTGAATTCGTGAGCCTCTACAGGCAGCAATTCCTATCCGCTTTGGCTGAAATTTGACATGAAGTGTTTTGTTATGACTTTCAACAACTGTGCTAAAAATAGTTCAAATCGATCCATAACCTGGTATAGCTGCCATAAAAACCGATATGGGATCATGACTTCTTGTGCTTCTAAGGGGCGCAAGTATTATCCGATTAGGCTGAAATTTTGTACAACGGCTTCTTTCATGACCTTTAGCATACATCTCGAATATGGGAGCAATACAGCTCCCTTATAAACCGATCTGCCTATTTTACTTCTTCAGCCCCTAAAGTGCGCCATTCTTACTATATTTGGCTGAAATTTGAAATTTTACACAATGACTTTTACTTTGGTCTCCAATATTCAATTCAATTATGGTCCGAAATGAACCATAACTTGATATTCCTCCAATAATCTAAAAATTCTTTTTTTTATCCTTGGTTTGCCTAAAAAGAGATACCGTGGAAAGAGCTCGACATATGCGATCCATGGTGGAGGGTATATAGGATTCGGCTCGGCCGAACTTAATGCCTTTTTACTTGTTTTATGATAATTCCTTCACGATTCAAATCAATTACATGCAATAATAATTGAGAATTTTATTGCTGTATGAAAATTCAATTGCATACTCACTAATTGAGCTTACACTTCAAGCATCATTTGATATCAAGTTGTCATTATCAATTTGAAATTATTCACCATCTCTCATTAAAATGGTAAGAATTTGTCCTACTTACCTAATTTCAAAGCAGTATTATTTTAACAGACCTTTTTAGGCATCGTTTGTGCGTGCATAGGGTTCAGCTCTTGCCTGTGTCCTGTGTGTGAGCATATGTTAATATACTCAGTTAATTGGATTGCTTTCTAGGGAGCGTTATTCATTAGAATGTAATCGTTTAATATGCAGCAAGCGTTTGCTCCTTGTACGAGTATAATAACATTTTATTTGATAACTAAAATTTGTAAATTTTTTTCGAGCCACTTTCAGGGCAGCCATTTACGCATGTTAGAGAGCAAACAGGCATATATTGGAAACATATGATGATGCGAAGTGTTGCGGCGGGAATAACATTGCTACTGATTGGTATGAGATTTTGGGAATATTAAAAAACGCAATAGAATATCAAAAGACGAAAGAGTTTTAACGTTCGCAGCACACAACTGTTGGTGACACATTCTCCAATTGCTGGTTGTCCCTTTAGCCCCTCCCCCTAAGAAACAATGTTGTGTGCCTGTGAGTGTGTTGGCCTCCATATGGTGTCTAAAGGATTCACTTGAGATAAGCTGCATGATTTTCACTTTATGCCTAAGTTATAGTCGCCTCCTGGCTTTTCTCAGTGGATAATAGGAATTTTCTGTATTCTAAGCGCATAAGTGTGAATGGAAATGAAAAAAAAAAAAAAAATACAAATTCCTTTTATGGTATTTGAATGAATTACATTTTTATGAATATTAACTGATAGTAACTACATTTTGTTTGAAATTGGATTTTCAGCTATGATTTGTGATATGGATTTGATTTGGTTG
This sequence comes from Stomoxys calcitrans, assembly GCF_963082655.1. Classification (NCBI taxonomy): domain Eukaryota; kingdom Metazoa; phylum Arthropoda; class Insecta; order Diptera; family Muscidae; genus Stomoxys; species Stomoxys calcitrans. The sequence continues at coordinate 143,446,919 of NC_081555.1, forward strand.
TTTTGGTGTTAATGTTAAACTGGCAACAATACTAGGACGATATTGCCTTTTCTGTCCATCTGTATGTTAGACGTTGCAATCTCTATAATTACAACTTCTCAATTCAACCATGGTAGATGTGAGTTTGTCTGTTATGGGCCACGTATATTGAAGGCCATGAGAGAACAAAACCGTTCTAAAAAAATTTCTGCCAAATCGGATGAGAATTGCGCCCTCTGGAGGCTCAAAAAGTCAAGATCCCAGATCGGTTTATATGGCAGCTATATAAGGTTATATACCGATTTGCGCCATACTTAGCACAGTTATTGGAAGTCATAACAAAACACCTCATGCACAATTTCAGCCACATCGGATGAGAATTATGCGCTCTATTGGCTCAAGAAGTCAAGATCCAAGATCGGTTTATATGCCAGATATATCAGATGATGAACCGATTGGAATCATACTTAGTACAGTAGTTGGAAGTGATACCAAGACAAATGATACCAAGTGCAAAATTTCTGTCTAATCGGATGAGAATTGCGCCCTCTACAGGCTCAAGAAGTCAAGACCCAAGATCGGTTTATATGGCAGCTATGTCAAAACATGGTCCGATTTGAACCATACTTAGCGCAGTTGTTGCAAGTGATACCAAAATACCACGTGTAAAACTTTACTCAAATCAGACGAGAATTGCGCCCCCTAGAGGCTCAAGAAGTCAAGACCCCAGATCGGTTTATATGGCAGCTATATCAAAACATGGACCGATTTGGCCCATTTACAATCCCAACCGACCTACACTAGTAAGAAATATTTGTGCAACATTTCAAGCGGCTAGCTTTGCTCCTTCGACAGACAGACGGACGGACGGACGGAAGGACAGACAGACGGACGGACGGACGGAAGGACAGAAGGACGGACATGTCTAGATCGACTTAAAATGACATGACGATCAAGAATATATATGGGGTCTCAGACGCATATTTCGAGGTGTTACAAACAGAATGACGAAACTAGAACTCCCCCATCCTATGGTGGAGGGTTTAAAAATCTTATTTTGATATATTTATACCCTGCACCACTTCTGTGTTACAGGGCTGTACTTTGTACACAAATTAACATGGACAGACTTACAGACAAACGGACATACGGACGGCCAGACAGACAGACGGACATAGCTAAATCGAATCAAAAAGTGATTCTGAGTCGATCGGTATACTTATCAATGGGTCTATCTCTCTTCCTTTTTGGTGTTACCAATAAATTCACTAAGTTATAATGTGAATTTTTTTATAACACCCAATAGGAAGAGAGATAGACCCATTGATAAGTATACCGTTCGACTCAGAATCACTTTTTGATTCGATTTAGCTATGTCCGTCTATCTGTCCGTCTGTCTGTCCGTCTGTCTGTCCGTCTGTCTGTCCGTCTGTCTGTCCGTCTGTCTGTCCGTCTGTCCGTCTGTCTGTCCGTCTGTCTGTCCGTCTGTCTGTCCGTCTGTCTGTCCGTCTGTCTGTCCGTCTGTCTGTCCGTCTGTCCGTCTGTCTGTCCGTCTGTCTGTCCGTCTGTCTGTCCGTCTATCTGTCCGTCCGTCTGTCTCTGTCTGCCTGTCCGTCTGTCTGTCTGTCCGTCTGTCTGTCCGTCTGTCTGTCCGTCTGTCTGTCCATCTGTCTGTCCATCTGTCTGTCCGTCTGTCTGTCCGTCTGTCTGTCCGTCTGTCTGTCCGTCTATCTGTCCGTCCGTCTGTCTGTCCGTCTGTCTGTCCGTCTGTACAAAGTACAGATCGCAGTTTTCATCCGATCGTCTCAAAATTTGGTACAATCATTCTCGACCTAGAGACGAAGCCTATTGAAATTGGAAAAAATCAATTAAATTTGGATATAGCTTCCATATATATGTTCGTCCGATTTTCAGTAATTATGCAATAAAATGGTCATTTGCAAACCGATTCTTTCAAAATTTGGCAAAAAGGATTTTTTATGACTCTCGACATTACCGGTAAAATCGGTTCAGATTTAGATATAGCTCTCATTTATATATATATCGGCCAATTTGAACTTCTAGAGTCACAGCAAGCACATTTATTGACCAATGTTGCCAAAATTTTGCAAAAAGCTTTCCTCGACGACTACCACAATATCGGAGAAGTTTGCTCGAAATCCGTTCAGATTTAGGTATAGCTCCCATATATATGTTCGTCCGATTTTCAGTAATTATGCAATAAAATGGTCATTTTTTAACCGATTTTCTCGACATATGGCAGGAAGTTTTTCTCTTGACTCTCGACATTACTGGAGAGTTTCATGCAAATCGGTTGAGATTTAGATATAGCTCTCATATATGTATATCGCCCGATTGTTACTCCTAGAGCCACTGCAGGCGCATTTATTGACCAATCTTCCCAAAACTTCGTACAACGCTTTCCTCGACGACTGCCACATTATATGTGAAGTTTGCTCAAAATCGGTTCAGAATTAGATATAGCTCCCATATATATGTTTGTCCGGTTTGCAGTAATATTGCCGTAAAATGGTCTTTTGTAAACCGATTCTCTCAAAATTTGGTAGGAAGGATTTTCTTTTGACTCTCGACGTTACTGATAAATTTCATAGAAATCGGTTCAGATTTATATATAGCTCTCATATATATATACCGCTCGATTTTAACTTCTGGAGTCACAGCAAGCGCATTTATTGACCCATCTTGCCAAAATGTTGCATAACGCTTTCCTCGACGACTGCCGCAGTATCTGAGAAGTTTGCATGAAATCCGTTCAGATTTAGGTATAGCTCCCATACGTATGTTCGTCCGATTTTGAGAAATACTGCAAGAAAGTGCTCAGTGTTAAATGGATTCTTTCGAAATTTTGCAGGAAGGATTTTCTTATGACTCTCGATAATACTGGTGAATTTCATAGAAATCGGCCTAGATTTAGATATACAATAGCTCTCATATCTGTATATCGACAGATTTTCACCCCAAGAGCTACTGCAAGCGCATACCGCATACCTCGATGACGGCCACATTATCTGTGAAGTTTGCTCGAAATCGGTTCAGATTTAGATATAGTTCCTATAAATATTGGGTTTGCCCAAAAAGTTATTGCGGATTTTTTAAAAGAAAGTAAATGCATTTTTAATAAAACTTAGAATGAACTTTAATCAAATATTCTTTTTTACACTATTTTTCTAAAGCAAGCTAAAAGTAACAGCTGATAACTGACAGAAGAAAGAATGCAATTACAGAGTCACAAGCTGTGAAAAAATTTGTCAACTCTGACTATATGAAAAATCCGCAATTACTTTTTGGGCAACCCAATATGTTCGTTAGATTTTGGGCAATTTGCAGTAATGTTGACATTTGTCAACCGTAGTTTTTACAGTTTGAACATATTTGCTCGCCGAGGTCCATCAAAATCGGTTCAGAATTGGATATAGCTCCCACATTGTATTTATAGTGTAGGTGTAGGGTATTAACAGTCGGCACCGCACGACTTTTGTCCTTCCTTACTGGTTTTCTGAATATTTGTGGGCTTTATTTTTGGCAAACAATGAATTGAAGTATGTTCTTGCCTTAATTGTGGTAATATATATACTAGCCCATGTGATTTCTAGCATGTGTTTTTGCCAAATTTTGTATACATTGGCCAAAGCTAAGGTCAACAATCAAATAAACATTTTATGTTAATTTATACCTATTTGCCATGGTGAATATAAATATTAGATACTCATATATAATAACTGATTTGCTACCACAATTCATAATAATAAACACGTAATTCCCCAAAAATATTGTTGCATAAATTGCAGTAAACATTGCATTATGGATTTAGTTATAAGGAATTGAAGTATTGGGTTGCCCAAAAAGTAATTGCGGATTTTTAAAAAGAAAGTAAATGCATTTTTAATAAAACTTAGAATGAACTTTAATCAAATATACTTTTTTTACACTTTTTTTCTAAAGCAAGCTAAAAGCAACAGCTAATGACTGACAGAAGAAAGAATGCAATTACAGAGTCACAAGCTGTGAAAAAATTTGTCAACGCCGACTATATGAAAAATCCGCAATTACTTTTTGGGCAATCCAATATATTCTTGATCTTCGTAAAAATCTAAGACGATTTGGACTTTAACAATATATTATTGTCTCAAGAAGAAAAAGTTGTAAAAGTGGTCGCGTATGCTTATGACGTGGCAATTACGGTTAGGGGAAAGTTTCCCAGCACTCCAAGAGATATACTTCAGGATGCTCAACGTGCAACATCGAAATGGGCCACCGAAAGTGGTCTAGGTATAAATCCATGCAAGACGGAAGTAGTTCGTTTCAACAGGAGATAGAAGTTGCAGAAAGTGGCACCTGTCTCCTTGGGAGGAGAGAATATTCCATGTACAGAAAGCGCAAAGTGTTTTGCTGGATAAAAAATTGAACTTCAAATCCAACATTTTGGAAAGGGCACGAAAGGTCACTCTTGCCCTATACACCTGCAAGAGAGCCGTTGTCCAAAGGTGGGGGTTTTGACCGCGTGTCATGTATTGGGTGTATACTGCAGTTATCAGACCTATAATGCTATATGGTGTTGTGGTCTGGTGGACGGCGCTTCAAAAGTCCACCTACTGTTTAATACTCAACCAGATCCGAAGTATGGCTGGTTTGGGTATCACAGCCGTACTGAGGAAGACATCATCTGATGCACTGAACTTAATGCTACATCTAATGCCTCTGGATATTGTGGCTAGACAAATTGCTGCGACCACTGCCGTGGGGCTAAGGGAGCTTTTCTCTATGGTCATGTGGCGGCTAAGGACACTGTGTTATCCTTGATACAATATCCGATGTTCCAGGCAGTGTGGATTTCACCCCATCTCAGCCTCACCTGAGTTGCTTACAGTGGTACCTGTCTCCTTGGGTGGAGAGAATGTTCCATTTACAGAAAGCGCAAACTACCTGGGTGTTTTGCTGGATAAAAAATTGAACTTCAAATCCAACATTTTGGAAAGGGAAAGAAAGGTCACTCTTGCCCTATACACCTGCAAGAGAGCCATTGTCCAAAGGTGGGGGTTTTGACCGCGTGTCATGCATTGGACTGTCAGACCTATAGTGCTATATGGTGTTGTGGTCTGGTGTACGGCGCTTCAAAAGTTCACCTACTGTTCAATACTCAACCAGATCCAAAGTATGGCTGGTTTGTGTATCACAGCCGTACTGAAGACGACATCATCTGATGCACTGAACTTAATGCTACATCTAATGCCTTTGGACATTGTGGCTAGACAAATTGCTGCGACCACTGCCGTGAGGCTAAGGGAGCTTTTCTCTATGGTCATGTGGCGGCTAAGGACACTGCGTTATCCTTGATACAATATCCGATGTTCTAGGCAGTGTGGATTACACCCCACCTGAGCCGCTTTTTGATAAAAAGTACTGTATCAACATTCCTGATAGAACCGATTGGAACTACGATACTATACAATCCTATGGCAGCCGGTTATACATATGGGATTGGCCCGATGAAGTCCTTCATCAGCAAGGGCTGCCACTTCAGTGCACCACACACTGCTACAACAACAACTATATCCCTGGTAATAGAAGTTATATAGACTTCTGTACGCATGGTTCCAAACTATATGACCAGGTGGGCTTTGGGGTGTACTCTAAAGATTTAGAACTGGTCATATCGAAAAGGTTACCAGACCACTGCAGTGTGTATCAAGCGGAGTTTCTTGCAATTAAGGATGTGGTGGAATGGTTAAGATTGGCATAAATATCTTCTCAGATAGCCAGCCTGTTATTAAATCCTTGGAGAACGTAATTCTGAACACCAAAACTGCCCTCGACTGTCGCAGATATCTCATCGAGATGGCTGAACAGTTCCAAATTCACCTGTTCTGGGTGCCGGACCACAGAGATATCCCAGGAAATTGTAAAGCGAGCGAGCTTGCGATACTTGGAACTACCCTGCACATTCCAGGGTCACTGGAATCTGGATATGCCTCTAGAGACATGTAAGCTAAGTATTCAGGACCAGGCCCGATCGATCGCAAAGGGGAGCTGTGAGCATTCCAAAACTCTGTGGTCTAATCTAAAATTGAAGAGGTCTACCGTTTTGCTGTCACTGGCTAGAACAGACGTCTCAGTTATTGTGTCCGTCATGACAGGTCGCTCTCCAATCGGAAAGTATGCTGGCAGACTGAAGGTTGCCAGCATACTTTCCGATTGGAAATCCTGTTTTGTGGTTTTGTGGTCTTAAGGGTTTAAATCGGGAGATCGGTATAGATGGCAGCTACGTCCACTTCTCTATTTGACAGGAATGTTGGAGGCATGATACATCTCACAGTGCCAATTTTCAGCGAAACAGAGGCGCTTTTTATGGGGTCAAGAACTTAACCCGGAAGATCGGTATATATGGCAGCTATGTCCAAACGTAGTCCGATGTGGACCATATTCAACACAAACGTCGAGGTACCTAACATAACTCTTTCTGGTGAATTTCAGCGAAATCGAAAGATACATGCGGTTTTTATGGGCCCAAAAACGTTAATCGGGAGACCAGATCCATACTGGGGCCTACATCAAGATATAGCCCGATAAAGACCATCTTCAAACGTATCCTGTCTATGAACCAAATTAGAATTTGTGCAAAACTTCAGCTCATTATCTCGATTTTTAAGGACTGTAGGGCGTTTTTAAAATACGGACGGGCATATGGACGGACGGATGAACGGTCATAGTTAGATCCTCCCAGAATTTCACGATGATCAAAAATACATAAACTAAGTAGGGTCGGAAATGGATATTTCGATGTGATGCAAAAGGAATGACTAAATAAATATTCTTCCTATCCTATGGTGGTGGGTATAAAAATAATAAAAAAAAACTAGTAAAAACGTGCTAAGTTCGGCCGGCCGAATCTTGGGAACTCACCACCATGGATTCTGCTAAAATATGGGAGCTATATCTGGTTATAGACTGATTTGGACCGTACTTGGTACAGTTGTTGAGAGTCATAGTGGAACACTATGTGCAAAATTTCAGCCAAATCGAATAAATATTGCAGTTTCCAGAGGCTCAAGAAGTCAGCCGAATCGGTTGAAAATTTAGGCTTTCAGGGGCTCAAGAAGTCAAATCGGGAAATCGGTTTGTATGGGAGCTTTATCAGGTTATAGACCGATTTAAACCGTACATGGCACAGTTATTGGAAGTTACAACGGAACATTATGTGCAAAATTCAGCCAAATTGGACAAAAATTGCGGTTCCCAGGGGCTCAAGAAGTCAAATCGTTAGATTGGTTTATATGGGAGCTATATCAGGTTATAGACCGATTTGGACGGTACTTAATACAGTTGTTGGTCAGTCATAACAGAACACTATGTGCAAAATTTCAGCCACCTCGAATGAAAATTGAGGCTTGCAGGGTCTCAAAAAGTCAAATCGTTAGATTGGTTTATATGAGAGCTATATCAGGTTATAGACCGATTTGGACGGTACTTAAAACAGTTTTTAGTCAGTCATAACAGAACACTGTGTGCAAAATTTCAGCCACATCGAATGAAAATTGAGGCTTGCAGGGGCTCAAGAAGTCAAATCGGGAGGTCGCTTTATATGGAAGCTATATCAGGTTATAGACCGATTTGGACAGAACTTGGCACAGTTGTTGGAAGTTGCAACAGAACACCATGTGTAAAATTTCAGCCAAATCGGACAAAAATTCCGGCTTCCAGGGGCTCAAGAAGTCAAATCGTTAGATCGGTTTATATGGGAGCTATATATAAATCTGAACCGGTATGGCCCATTTGCAATCCCTAGTGATCTACATAAATATTAAGTATCTAGGTAAAATTTCATGCGGCTAGCTTGACGCGTTCGACCCTTATAGTGATTTCGACAGACGGTCGGACATGTCTAGATCGAATCAGAATGTCGAGACGATTCAGAATATATATACTTTATGGGGTCCCAGATCAATATTTCGGGGTGTTACAAACGGAATGACTATATTATTATACCCCCATCCTATGGTGGTGGGTATAAAAATATTGGGAAGATCGGCTTTTAAAGGCTGTCAAGCTATGCATGTTATGAAAGCTTTAGCGTAATCGAAACATAATTTAATATACCTTTGTTGCAATCTACTCACAAATGCCTGAATATTTAACTCGATGCATAAAAGGGGTCCTTGTTGCGTATACGTTATTTGACAAGTATTCAAAATTAAACATACGCCCTATGTACCATTTTTATTGTATTGTGTTGCCCAAAAAGTAATTGCGGATTTTTTTAAAGAAAGTATATGCATTTTTAATAAAACTTAGAATGAACTTTAATCAAATATACTTTTTTTACACTTTTTTTCTAAAGCAAGCTAAAAGTAACAACTGATAACAGACAGAAGAAAGAATGCAATTACAGAGTCACAAGCTGTGAAAAAATTTGTCAACGCCGACTATATGAAAAATCCGCAATTACTTTTTGGGCAACCCAATATATCCACCACTAAAGGATAGGGCGTATATTCATTTAGTCATTCCGTTTGCAACACATCGAAATATCCATTTCCCACCCTACAAATTATATGTATTTTTGATGGTCGTAAAATTCTAAGACAATTTAACGATGTCCGTTTGTCTGTCCGTCCATGTGTTCGTCTGTTGTAATCAAGCTACAGGCCTTAAAAATTGAGATATTGAGTTTAAATTTTGCACAGACTTGCATTTCGTCTACACGCAGGTTAAGTTCTTGAATGGGCATAAGAGCCGCAATTATTATCCGATTTTGCTGAAATTTGAAATACTGAGGTGATTGGTTCAGATCAGTCTATATTCAGATATAGCTGTCATCTAGACCGATCTGACGATTAAGGGTCTTAAGCCCATAAAAGCAGCAATTATTATCCGATTTCGCTAAAATTGGACATAGTGACTTGTTTTAAGCCTCCCGACATTCTAATATATTTTAGATCGGATTATATTTAGATATAGCTGCCATATAGACCGATCTCCCGATTAATGGTGTGAAGCCCATAAAAGCTTTATTTTTTAACCGATTTCGCTGGAATTTGAAACAGTAAGTATTTTTAAGGCCTCACGACATCTGAATCAAATATGGGCCATATCGAACTATATTTAGATATAGCTGCCATATAGACCTATCTGCCGATAAAGGGTCTTAAGCCCATAAAAGCTTTATTTATTACCCGATTTCGTTGAAATTTGAAACAGAGGGTTAATTTAAGCCTCCTGACATCTGACCTTAATAGGGATCAAGTCGGACTGTATTTAGGTGTAGCTGCCATATAGACCAATCTGCCAATAAAGGGTCTGAAGCACAAAAAAACTCTCAATTATTATCCGATTTTGCTGAAATTTGAAGAAACAGTGGGTAGTTTTAGGTCTCCCGATATCCGTCCCAAATATGGTTCGGATCGAACTACATTTAGATATAGCTACCATACAGACCCATCTCCCGATAAAGAGTCTGAAGCGAATAAAAGCTTTTTTATTTATCCGATTTCGATGAAATTTGAAACAGTAAGTAGCTTTAGGCCCTCGCCATCCATCCCAAAAATGGGAAAGATCGGACCATATATAGATATAGCTGTCTTATAGACCGATGTGCCGATTAAGGGTCTGAAGCTCATAAATGCTTTATTTATTACCCGATTTTGTTGAAATTTGAAATACAAATTCAACAGTGAAATACTGTACCATATATACCACTCAATGTCCGTGCCGAATTTGGGTGCATAAGTTACCCAATTTTCACCGGATTGTGACGATAGAGGGTTTTCATATATACCCGAGGTGGTGGGTATCCAAAGTTCGGCCCAGCCGAACTTAATGCCTTTTTACTTGTTTTTTTGTTTGTTTTTGAGTAAAGTTTTATGTGCAAAATTCAATATCCAAAATTTTCGTTTTCAGAAAATTTGAAAATCGAACCACCAAATGTATCTGCATCACCTAGGGTGCATAATCTCGTTAACACCTTAGCTATAACCATTCAAAATTTCAAAGAGTTACCCGTTCTTAAACGGCAGATTTTTTAATATTTTTTCGATTCTATCCCAGTGTTTATTTGTTTATTTTTGCACTTTGGTTAAATTAAACTTAATTTTGCTCAGTTCTCTATAACGAAATTTATCTATAACGTAGTATTTCGTCGGCCTCCATCTGCTAAGTTATAGAGAAGTTCGACTGTAGTTTTTTGAAAGAAATGAAATCCCAAATATTAACCACTCCCTTGTTTAACGAATCCCTAAAAGTCCTTCATTCACCAATGTGCTTTCTTCAAAACAATCCCCATATAAAATGAGCTATTAATTAATTTTTTTTTTACAAACCATGGTGGTGAATATCTAAATTTAAGCCCGGCTTTTCTAAGCCCATGTTTGCTTATTAAGGTAAAATAAAACTCAAAACGATTGACGACAGAACTGTTTGCTTAAAAAAAATTTTTTTTCTTATGTCTGTTTATACCCAAAATCATTCTACGTCAACACTCTTTCAAATTGACACAAAAATATTTTGATATGCATGACTTGGTGGGGTATAAAAAAAAAAAAAATTCATCGTTCACAATTTTACCCCTCATGTCTAAGGTAAATTCAAACCATTTGGATTTTTAAAGTAAATAATCCATATAAATGGAATATTTTCTTTGGAGAAAAAAAAAACACAATTCGAACTCACAAAACGTTGAGGTGATAATTTAATTTGCAAATAAAACAAGACTGTGTTCAGACTTACCGTAGCTAAAATGAAAGCGGGGGTGTCAGGTGGTGCATATGGCTGACCAAGTTTAAACACGAAAATCACTAAAACTAGTTTACAAATTTTATTTCACAAACGATTCGTTTTACATTCATCATCATCATCATGAGGCAAAGCAATTTTTATTTATTTATTATATAACTATTTTTTTTTTTTTGATATTTTTCCGTTAACACTTAGAAGCCATCAAACACTGTATTTAAGATTGCTGGAAGTTTGTATTTCTATTTTCATGTAACTTTAGATTATGGACTTAATTTCCTTCGTTGAATAAAAATGGCGTGAGTGGTCAACACTTTGAGAATGTAACGTGCCAAACGACAGTTTTTCTTTCGAGTATGTTTTGTTTCAATCCATGACTATGAAATGCCTATAAATCATTTAAGTTTAGAACTTTTGTTGTTTCTCAATGCCGCAATTAATTTTTGTTTTAAACAACAGGCAATAAAGCGTTTAATAAAGTTATTATTTTTTTTAATTTAATTTTTTCTCACCCCCATCTCTAGCACAGAGAGGAAAATCATTTGGTTTTTCGTTTTTTTTTACTTTGACAATTTTTTTTCTCGATTTTCCCTTTCATTTGTTAACTATTCGTTTTTTGTTTTAAAATTAGTAATTAATTTAATTATCACTCTTTTCATAAACAATTGTTGTTTACATTGGTTTTTTGTCGTTGTTGCAATATTTTCTAATTGCCGTCACTTAATTTGTGCCCACTTAACAGGTGGTTGTCACTTTTCACCATTCACTTTTCCCCATTTGAATTAGTAACGTTTCGTTTTAGAATTACACTTGTGTATGTGTGAGTGTGCTTGTGCTCCCTTATTCTATTCCAATATTCTGTTGCTTTGGCTTTTTTGATTTGGCAACGTTTTGCTCTCCATAGACAAAGCGGCGATAACTCGGATAATACACGACGCGATGTTTACAGGCCAACGTTTCGCAGCAAAATGTTCATTTTCACACACAAAAATTTGCCAAATAGAAGCATTGTTGTCGTCGTCAACGTCGTCGTCGTAGTCGTCTTCATTGTTGTTGTCGTTTTCTCCTCCCTGTATTTGCTATTATTGCGGGTGGTCGTCACCGCACACGAACCCATGTTAACAGGCAACGAGCAATGTGACAACAACAGCTACGATGAAACTGATGAACTTCATTATCATCAAATGCCACCCCCACCACTCTCACTCACAAGGCTGGCATGGACAACAACAACCCTCTCTGTACAGGTTGTAGGTCGTTGGTTTGATTTTGTTTACTCTCGTTTTGTTTTGCTTTCCATATTCGTTGTGGCGAAGACTTTGTGTCTGGTTGGCAAATTAAGTTTTCCGCCTTTTGTTGTTTGTTTTCTTTTGCATTTCCCTTTCCGCTTAATCATTTCGAAATGTGAGTGTGGTGAATTTATAGTTGTTATACATTTGAGGGTTTAGGTGTAAGATAAAATGCGTTCCAAGAGGTGAAAGTTTGAAGTAAGTGGAGAAGTTTATTATGGCTGAAATTGAAGCTTGGAAAGCTTAATCTACGAACTAAAACCGCGAAAGACCGACCATATTTATGCCAAACACCATAGGATTGGGGAAATAGTCCCTTTGTCATTTCGTTTGCAATATATCGAAATATTCATATGCATATCGGGCCCTTCTCGCGAAAATGATGTAAGCGACAAAATCCAAATTTTAAGGAGGTCGGTTTTTATATACACCCCCATAGGATGGGGGCATACTAATCTAGCCATTCCGTTTGCAACACTTGGAAGGCAAGCCACTTGAAATTTTGCATAGATACTTAATATTGATGTAGTTCGTTGGGGATTGCAAATGGGCCATATCGGTTCAGATTAAGATATAGCTCCCACATAAACCGATCTCCCGATTTGACTTCTTGAGCCCTTAGAAGCCGCAATTTTTGTCCGATTTGGCTGCAATTTGGTACGAGCCTAGAGAGAGAATATGAAAGCTGCCCCGCCTGTGATATTAAAATCGTTCTGGGAGATTTTAATGCGAAGATAGGGAGGGAAGACATTTTTGGTCCAACAGTCGGAAAGTTTAGCCTCCACGAGTTAACGTCCAATAATGGGTTGAGGCTGATAGATTTCGCCGCCGCAAAAAACATGGTAGTTAGTAGCTAGCACCAGATTACAACATAAAAATATTCACAAAGCTACATGGCTGTCAACCGATCAAAACACGAGGAACCAAATTGATCACGTTGTGATAGATGGAAGGCATTCATCCAGCGTGTTAAATGAACATGGCGAGGAAAGTACGATCTGACACTGCACGGAAGCTAGACATTGAAAAACTGCAAACGCAACAGATGGCAGCGGCATACTCTACTCGACTGACTCAAATTCTTGATGATATAATGGCGCAGTGGCAAACTATTGCCCACTCCATGGAAAATACCGCGAAATCCGTACTTTGGTACCGGAAGCCTCTTCGAAGAAACCCATGGTACGATCTAGAGTGTCGAGATGTCACTGAAACCAAAAATGCGGCATGTAGAGCAGCAACGCGCCAGATAAAGAAGAGGTATCGGGAGTAAGGGAGAGAGAAGAAACGACTATTCCGCAGAAAGAAAATTGAAATGGGAAGACAGAATGAAGTCAGAATGAAGTCCGGAAATTCTACCGGACTTCTACAGAGACAAAGAAGGAAATCTGGTAACTGACACAGATAACATGCTGAGTATATGCGAAGAACATTTTGCCCAACTGCTAGAGTCCGATGTTGGCGGCGAAGAGTATACCGCAGAACCAATCAATGATGATGGTATAGAATGTTTACCTCCTGACCTGACTGAAGAACAACAATGCAGCAGGAGCCGACGAGTTACCCGCTGAGCTATATATGACCATATGCGATACGCTGATAAGGCCTATGCATCAGCTTATCTGCGCAATCTGGCTAGAAGAACACATACTGGATGATTGGAACCTCAGCAAGACACAAGAAAGGAGACAAGACGGAATATGCCAACTACAGAGGAATAAGTGTCCTCCCCATCGCATACAAGATACTCTCAAGCGGACTGTGTAAAAGATTAAAACCTTAAGTCAATGAGTCTGTTATGACTTACAACAACTGTGCCAAGTACGGTCTGAATCGGTTTATAACCTGATATAGGTCTCTAACCTGATATAGCTGCCATATAAACCGATCTGCCGATCTGCCGATTTGACTTATTGAGCCCTTACAAGCCGCAATTTTTATCCGATTTGGTTAAATTTTTGAATGTGATGTTCTGTTACAACTTCCAACAACTGTGCCAAATACGGTCCAAACTGTATACAACCTGATATAGATCCCATGTAAACCGGTCTCTCGATCATCCTTCTTCGGTTCCTAGAAGCTTTAATATGGAGACCACCGTAGCATGTCCGCCTATGACGCTGAACGCCGGGGTTCGAATCCTGGCGAGACCATCAGAATACAAATTTTCAGCTATGGTTTTCTCCCTCCTATTGCTACCAACATTTGTGAGGTACTATGCCATGTAAAACTTCTCTCCAAAGAGGTGTCGCACTGCGGCACGCCGTTCAGACTCGGCTGTAAAGAGGTGGCCCCTTATTATTGAGTTTATACTTGAATCGGACACAATGATATTTGAGCCCGGTTTGCCCCTGACCCTTAGTGTAATGTTCATGGGCAAATTTTGCATTTGAAGAAGCTTTAATATTTGCTGGTTTGACAAAAGTTTGTCATGTAGAATAAAATTATTCCCTTCAATTAAATTTATTTTGCATACATTTTTTACATAATCCATGATGGTGGGTTCCCAAGATTAGGCCGAACTTAGCATGCTTTTACTTGTTATAATTCACATTATTATGTTTTAGCCTAGAAGAAGACAGTCCACCCAAATAAACTTATTTTTTTTATGAAGCAAATGTCTCACATAAAATAATTAGTTCACATTTGTCCTCTACTGTGACGATGCGTATGGCAAATGTCACAGTGCAAAAAGGGAGAGGAGTTATTTACTCGATGTTGAAATCACGCTATAGTCTTTAAAAATGGAGATATTGAGCTGAAACTTTACACAGATTCGTTTTTTTGTCGGACTATATCTTGATATAGCCCCCCATATAGACCGATCCGCCGATTTAGGGTCTTGGGCCCATAAAAGCCACATTTATTATCCGATTTTGCTGAAATTTGGGAAAGTGAGTTGTGATAAGCCCTTCGACATCCTTTGCCAATTTGGTCCAGATCGGTTCAGATTTGGATATAGCTGGCATAAAGACCGATCTCTCGATTTAAGGCTTTGGGACCATAAAAGACGCATTTATTATCCGATTTTGCCGAAATTTGGGGCAGTGAGCTAAGATAAGCCCCTCGACATATTTCTGCAATATAACACAGATCGGTCCAGATTTGGATGTAGCTGCGATATAGACCGATCTCTCGATTTAAGATTTTGAGCCCATAAAAGGCGTATTTATTGCCCGATATCGCCGAAATTTGGGACAGTGAGTTGTGTTGGGACCCTCTTTAATTTACCCCCGATCGGTCCAGAGTTGGATATAGCGGCCATATAGTCCGAACTCTCGATTTAAGGTCTTGGGCCCATAAAAGGCGCATGTATTATCCGATTTTGCCAATATTGGGGACAGTGAGTTGTGTGGAGCCCTTCGACATCCTTTGCCAATTTGGTCCAGATCGATTCAGATTTGGATATAGCTGGCATATAGACCGATCTCTCGATTTAAGGCCTTGGGACCATAAAAAACGCATTTACTGTCCGATGTCGCCAAAATTTGGGACCGTGAGTAAAGATAAGCCCCTCGACATCCATCTTCAATTTGGCCTAGATCGATCCAGATTTGGATATAGCTGCCGTATACACCGATCGCTCGATTTAAGAACAGGAAACATTTTTGAAGTCGAGAGGCGCAGATAAACATTTTATTTTAGATACACGGTTTCTTCGGAAAAACTTCCTAGAATTGTATGTAGTTTAAATTTTTTTGCTATACGATTTCAAAAAAATCGACCCGGCCTAATATCCCTCATCCTATGGTGGTGAATATCAAAATTTTAACATTAATGAAACACCAATTTAGTTGTTAAATATTTGAATATTTAATACACAACAAAATAATCATCTATGATACAGTTTATTCAATTAATATGTAATTAAGGAACACCCTAACACCTTTTTTGCTTGGAATGCGGATAGACAACTCGACACCTAAGTAATCATATATGGATTTTTATTTTGATCAATATATTGGGTTGCTCAAAAAGTAATTGCGGATTTTTCATATAGTCGGCGTTGAATAATTTTTTTACAGCTTGTGACTCTGTAATTGCATTCTTTCTTCTGTCAGTTATCAGCTGTTACTTTTAGCTTGCTTTAAGAAAAAATTGTAAAAAAAGTATATTTGATTAAAGTTCATTCTAAGTTTTATTAAAAATGCATTTACTTTCTTTTAAAAAATCCGCAATTACTTTTGGGGCAACTTAATACATACTTTTCTTAGGGGTAAATTAAATACGCAAGTGTTGAAAATGAAATTTCTACATAACTCGCACATGCTTTTAATTATTAAACTCAAAAAAAAGGTTTAAGTAAAATAAACCGGTTACCAATTATATCGTATTATCTAATTATTCATCATATCTGCAAAGCTGTATCTGGAAAATTCCAGTTTAAATCGTAAGATGACAAAATTTCAAGAAGGGAAGTCTAAAATTTAATAAGGAACAAGTAAAAGAGTGCTAAGTTCGACCGAGACGAATCTTATCTACCCCCCACCATGCATCACATTTGTCAAGTTTTTTGAATGACTTTTTTAAGTAGGAAAACACCACTCATAAATAAAATACCACCTCCAAAATTTTAGTCAAAGCAAGTAATTATTGCGCCCTCCAAAGCCTCAAAAAGTCAAGCTGGGAGATCGGTTTATATGGCAGCTATATCAGGTTATATATACCGATTAAGACCTTACTTGAAACAGTTGTTGGAAGTCATGCCAAAACAACATTGCAAAATTTCAACCATATTGGATATGAATTGCGCCCTATAGAAGCCCAAGAAGTCTAATCATGGGATCGGTTCATATGGCGGCTGCATCAGTATGTAGACTGATACTTGACACAGTTGTTGAAAGTCAGAATTAAACACTTTATGCAAAATTTCGGAGAAACCGGATAAGTATTGCGCCCTCTAGAAGCTCATAAAGTCAAGACACAAGATCGGTTTGTATGGGAGCTATATCAGGTTATAGACCGATTTGAACCATTATTAGCACAGTTGTTGAAAGTCATACCAAAACAATTTATGCAAAGTTTCAGCCGGATATGAATTGCGCCATCTAGAGGCTCGAGAAGTTAAATCGGCAGATCGGTTTATATGGCAGCTATATCAGATTATTGGCTGATTTAGACCATACTTGGCACATTAATTTGGAGTCATACTGTTACACTTCATTCAAAATGTCAGCTAAATTGAATAAGAATTGCGCCCTCTAGAAGATCAAAAAGTCAAGATCCAAGATCGTTTTATATGGCAGCTATATAAAAACATGGATCGATTTGGCACATTTACAATACCAACTGACCTTCACTAATAGGAAGTATTTGTGCAAAATTTCAAGCGCCTAGCTTTACTCCTTGGAAAGTTAGCCTGTTTTCGAAAGACAGACGGACGGACAAACATGGCGAGGTCGTCTTAAAATATCGTAACGATCAAGAATATTTATACTTTATGGAGTCTTAGACGCATATTTCGAGGTGTTACAAACGAAATGACGAAATTAGTATACCCCCATCTTATGGTGGAGGGTATAAAAAGGAAATACGAGTTAAGTTCAGCCAGGGCCCATTTTAAGTTATGGGCGGATATAGACCGTACTTGTCATGGCTTTTAAAAGTAAAAAAAAAAAACAATCTTTCAAGGCGAAGATTATTCAATTTTTTAATTTTTGTTTGTTTCTCTTTCGAGACGAGCTCAATGATCGAAGATTGCAAATTCAAAAGGAAATCCAAAGATAGCAACACACACCAAGCACTATGGGATGCGTTTCGTCTTTGGTTAGAAGACTTTTCAACCATATTGGGTGTGATGGCTTCAAGGGCGGTGCGTTGGTATGTTGTATTTGAATCGTATTTATTGCGAAAACGCATCTATGATACAATTACCACACGAACCACGCTCGACAACCCTGTCTATTAGCTGTACTGTTTCCCAATGCATGTGTTTTTGTGTAATGACAGACTTTTTTGCTGTGGCAATTGCACTACTTCCGTGGTACACATGATTATGTGCATCTGTTGTAAGTTGTATTGATGGTCTCGAACGCTAAACAACGGCAACGGTTGTCGCTATTGCTCCGTGTGCCTATGTTGGAATCCCGGCCGGGCTCTGCCGAAATATTTAATTTTTCAAGTTTTTTGTCTGTTAGGGCGATGATCATTAAACTTTACGATTTTTGTTTGTAATTGTTCCTTCTAGAGCCCCGAGAAGTCAAATCTGAAAATCGGTTATTAAGTTATTAGGATGGGGATACACTAGTCTAATCATTCCGTTTGTAACACCACGAAATATTGATCTAAGACCAGTATATATATTCTTGATCGACAATCAATCTAGCCATGTCCGTCCGTCTATAGAAATCACAATAGAGGTCAAACGCGTAAAGCTAGCAGATTGAAGTTTTGCACAGATATTAACTATGTATGAAGGTGTTGTTGTTGTAGTAGCCATATTTACATGTAGAGGTGGCGATCCTCATCAAGATCTTATGAGTGTGCAAGCTCGTTTCGGTCCCTATGATCGACAGCCGCGGGAACATGATGAACATTTATTATTATCTTATTTAAAGGCGCCAATCACTCGCCTTGTCGTATAGAGCATCATAGGCACTCAGTATTTAAGCACGAGTCGGTGCCACTCGGCCTCTCACTGAGACTCTCCCCTCGATACCGCTGATTGACCGCGATTGCAGTTGCATCTACTCCGTATGAAGCATTCCACTATCCGCAACCTGTGGACGCGTCTGGTAGCTCCTAGTCACAGCCTAAGCTCAAAGTCATGCTCATAGTTGTCTCATGTCGGGATTGATGTTGGTCGTTGGGGATTGCAAATAGACCATATTCCTTCAGATTTAGAAATAGTTCCCATATAAACCGATCTCCGATTGACATTGTTGGCCCCTGGAAGCCGCAATTTTTGTACGATTTTGCTAAAATTTTGCGTGTCGTGTTCTGTTATGATTTCCAACAACTATACGGTTTAAATCGGTCTATAACCTGAAACAGCTCTCATATAAACCGATATCCCGATTTTACTTCTTGAGCCCTAGAAGCCGCAATTTTTGTCTGATATTGCTAAATTTTTGCATAAAGTGTTGTGTTATGACTTCCAGCAACTGTGCCGAGTACGGTCCAAATTAGTCTATAACCTGATATAGCTTTCATATAAACCGGTCTCGTTATTATACCTATTTGGTTCCTAGAAGCTTTAATTTTTTGCTGGTTTAACAAAAGTTTGGTATCAAGAATAATAAAAAAGGTTAATTTCAAAAAACCGTGCTGTGAATTGCTAACTTCAACTAACACGTATATACTACGGCTGCTATATAAATTTCTGAACTATTAATGAAAATGAAAATTTTTATCATCAAACAAGTAAAAACGTGCAAGGTTCGGGCGGGCCAAATCTTATATACCCTCCACCATATATCGAATTTGTCAAGTTCTTTGCCCAGTATCTCTTCATAGGCATAGGATAATGGATAAAAAATTCCATGCTATTGGTGATATATCAGGTTATAGACCGATTCGGATGTTGCTCCATTCCCATATAAAGATTTGTATTCATCACGTCTCTTGTCTTGATTATCATTTTTTGTATCAACACTTGGGGTGGCGTAGGCCAGAAACTTGTATAGCAGCCCTCAAACAACATCTCAAGCTTTTTAAGTGTATGTCTTTACTAAAGATGTAGTACTACTCTTATGGCGTTGTTAAGCTTTGGCTATGTGTGGGAGCAATAAAGTGGTGTACGATTTTGTGGAAAGCTTTATTAACGGTTTGTAATTTTAGTAGATTTGAAGTTTCAAACAACAACGCTAAAAAAGCTATTTAGAGAAATGCTCAAAAAGTAAAGTTTTTGAAATTCGAATTGCAAAACATAAAAAACAGTAAAAAGGCATTAAGTTCGGCAGGGCCGAACTTTGGATACCCACCACCTTGGCTATGTATGTAAACCCCCTTTCGTCATAATCCGGTGAAAATTGGATAACTTAAGCATCCAAATTCGGCACGAACATTAAGTGGTCTATTAAATATACGTCACTGTTCAGTTTTGTAGAACAAAATATTGGTCTTTTAGTCAGCTTTATTCAAATATAAACCGATCTGATCCATATAGGACACGGATGTCATAAAGCCTAACATAAGTCACTGCGTCAAACTTCAACTAAATGGTATAATACAAGCGAACTCAGTTTATAAAACTATAACTAAATCTGGGCCGCTTTGCAACAAATTGAACAAGAATATAATAATCATCCTATTTTATGATAACTCCACCAATATATCCCTACTTATATCTTAATTAGCGGACGGGCCCGCTCCGCTGCGCCTTCTTTTACTTTATATGGAACAAAAGTCTCCTTGGAATATTTATTTTCGGCAATTAAAGAGCTTTTAGTAAAATATCATCCTACGAAAATAGTATATCGCTTGACACACAGTTTAACAATATAAGTGCCTTTATCAGAGTTTGGATATAAGGTGTACTCCATTCTTAAAATACTTTATTTCAGCTCGATATTCTCATGATATCTGATTTAGGGGGTGAGGTGGTCCCCCAAACACTTGGTCCTGAAAAAATATCATCATGGTGCTCTTCTTTCAAATACCATTTACTTAAACCCCATATTGCCATTGGTTTAGGTGAGTTTACATGATGATGCGTCTCCCAAACATATGGGCCCAAAATAGGTTTTCAAATTCGTTTTCTAATCTCAAATACCTTTCATTTGTGCCACATATTGGCATGGTCGAAACATTTTAACCCTTTGGAGGGTGTTTTGGGGGAACGGGATGATGCCTTAAATCCAAGTTCCTACATTAGGATATCAAATTCGTATTCTACATCCAAATACCTATATTTGAGCACGATATTGCAATGGTCACTAAAAAATTGCTGTTTGTGGGGTTTTTGGGAAAGGGGTAGAACGCCAGAGAATTGGTCTCGAAAGTGGCCTTGCTCTACCCCCCAATACCTTTCGTTTAAGTTTCACATTCACATGGTTGGTAAATATGCCCGATTTAGGGGTGTTTTGGGGATTGGGGTGGTCCCCCAAACCCTAAGCCCGGAAAATATATCAGCAACGTACTGTATTCTCATTTATATATATATCATTTATTTGAACCCCATATTGCCATTGGCCTCAAAATTGGATATCAAATTCGTTTTCTAATCTCATTTAAACTCCTTATTGTAAAAGTCAGCAAATATGTCCGGTTTGGGGTATTGGCCCTAAAAACTATAAATATTTAGTTTCACTCTCTTTAAGAACCATATTGCCTTGGTGAGCAAATACGTCCTATTTGGAGGTTGTTATGGTGGTGGGGCGTCCCCTAGGCAGTTTCTCCCGAGTGTTGATATCAGATTTGTGGTCTACTCCCATATAACTTTCTATTAAGCCCCATATTCCTATAGTCGGCAAACATGACCGGCTTGGAGGATGGGCTTGGAGGATGGCCACTCTGTGAGTTGGCCTTGAAAATATATATCGGATTCGTGTTCTACTCTAAAAACCCTCTTATTTGAGCCTCATATTGCAATAGTCAGCAAATACTTCCTATTTGAGTGGTGTTGTAGGGGTGAGGTGGCCCCATAGACACTTTTCCCGAATTTTAATACCAGATTTGTGATTTACTCCCAAAGACCTTTCATTTGAGCCCCATGTGGCTATGGTCGTAAATGGGTCCCCTTTGGGGAGATTTTTGGGGGGAGGCGGCCCCCCAAAAACTTGGTCTCATATACGGATATCAGATTCGTATTCTACACTCAAATACCTTTTATTTAAGCCCCATATTCCCATGGTCAGTAAATAAATCCTGTTTGGAGGTGTTTTGGGGAAGGGGTGGACCCCCAAAAACGTCGTCCCACATTTGGATATTAGATTCGTATTCTACTCGCAAAAACCTTTTATTTGAGTCCCATATTGCTATGGTCGGTATATATGTCCGATTTAGGGGCGTTTTGGGGGTTGGGGTGCTCCCCCTAGCACTTGGTCCGACAATTGGACATCAGATACATTTCCTTATCCTAAATACTTTTCATTTGAGTCCCATATTGTCGTGATTGGTCTAAATTTATGTTTGGTAGGTTTTAGGGTGGGGCGGCCTCCCTAGGTACCCCATCCGAAATTTGGATACCAATTTTTTATTTTTAGGGTACTATGTGAGAGCACACAAAATTTCGCTTAAATCGTACCACCCACCCCGAGATCTGGCTTTTCTGAAAATTAGGCTAAGGGGGAGGGTCCGCCCCCCCTTCAGATATCTGTGAAAATTTCAAGAAAATCGGTTCAGCCGTTTCTGAGTCTATAAGGAACACACAAACATACAAAAAAACAAACAAACAAACAAACAAATAAACAAATAAACACAAATTGTTTTTTTATATAGAAGATACCTCCTTCCTGACTATATTCGTAAACTACTCCCGAATACTTTTCATTCGAGCCCATTTTGTCATTATCGTCTAATAAATCTATTTTGGGGGGTTTTGGGGTCAATTAAGTTCCATATTATCCCGATCGGTTTACTTTTATTTTTGAGTAGTCCTTTTAAGGTAAGGGGGAGGGTCCGCTGCCCTTGCGATATCAAAAATTCCCCACAATTTTAAATTAAGCCACTAATTTTATTTATTTGCTTAACATACTTTTATAATTTTAATAATTAACGCCATTCCCACCACAACCAAATCTGTCAATTAAAATTTTGTTTATGGACCATTAAATCATTACTCATAATTATTCGTTTTGTTTTTTATTACATCGAAATATTCATTATCGTTCATTCATGTAATCTGTTGTAAATGTTGATGTTCTTTGCACCTTAGTGTGTTAGTGTGTCAAAATCATGGTCACCCCCCAAAAAACTTAACACAATTCCTAATTAGATCACAAGGGTAATTGCTAGAATCACATTTGAATTTGAAGCGAAGGGGAAATAAAATCATAACAAATAATTTGTCAAAATATTGTATCGTAAGCACCATATTTAAAACATATCAAAGGCAAACAGAATTCAAAACATTTGTGATGTGGTGAGGTCTTTGACACTTTAATGACAAACACAATACAATGAACGATATTTTGTTTTGAGGTTTGGTGCTTTTTTCTTCTGTGCGTTGTTTGAGTGTGCGGGGCGCCAGCAACATTTCAAGAAATTATTTTTGGAAGTCATGGAAAAAAACTAAAGGGAAATCATTTACTGAAAGGAGGCCGTTTAAGTGACTGCTATTGACAAGTTTGTGATTTTTTTGGAACACATGACCTAGCCTTTGAAGACGGGAATGCTTACGAAAGTACATGTGAAATGTGTTTTTTTTTTCTTTTTTGTTTTCTTCCGGGATATATACCAAGCACCCAATATATAACAATTGATTTTATTGTACTTTTGCTCACCCTGAGTGATAATTTTTGGTGATGTGTAGTGGAAACTTCCATTAAGCTACCTGTAACAAATAAAAAGGCGTAAAGTTTGGCCGGGGCGAACTTTGAATACCCACCACCTCGAGTATATATGCAAACCAGCTTTCGACATAATCCGCCAAAAAATGTTATATTGAAATATGTTCCGATTTGGACCAAATACTAATAAGTACAAGTCATTGTTCAATTGTGTATAACAAAATATTGGTCTTTTTAGTAGCTATTTCTAAAAATAAACCGATCTGAACCATTTACGACACGTATGTCGAAAAGCCTAAAATTAGTCACTGTGTCAAATTTCAGTGAAATCGGATTATTAATGCGCTTTTCATGGCCCCAAAATCTTAAATCGAGAGATCGGTCTATATGGCAGCTATATCCAAATCTGGACCGATCTGAGCCATATTGCAGAAGTATGTCGAGGGGCCTTACATAACTCCCTGTCCCACATTTCGCCGACATCGGACAATAAATGCGGCTTTTATGGGCCCTAAACCTTAAATCGGCGGATCGGTCTGTATGGCAGCTATATCCAAATCTGGACCGATCTGGGCCAAATCGCAGAAGGATGTCGAAGGGCCTTACACAACTTACTGTCCCAAATTTCAGCAAAATTGGATAATAAATGCGCCTTTTATGGGCCCAAAACCTTAAATCGGCGGATCGGTCTATATGGCAGCTATATCCAAATTTGGACCGATCTGAGCCATATTGCAGAAGTACATCGAGGGGCTTAACCTAACTCACTGTCCCAAATTTTGGCGACATCGGACAATAAATGCACCTTTCATGGCCCCAAAATCTTAAATCGAGAGATCGGTCTATATGGCAGTTATATCCAAATCTGGACCGATTTGTGTCAAGTTTCAGAAAAATGTCGAAGGGCCTTACACAACTCAGTGTCCCCAATTTCGGCGACATCGGATAATAAAAGCGCCTTTTATGGGCCCTAAACCTTAAATCCCGAGATCGCTCTATATGGCAGCTATATCGAAATCTGGACCGATCTGACCCATTTCAGAGAAGGATGTTGAAGGGCCTTACACAACTCATTGTCCCAAATTTCAGCGAAATCGGACAATAAATGCGCCTTTTATGGGTCCTAAACCTTAAATCGAGAGATCGGTCTATATGGCAGCTATATCCAAATCTGGACCGATGTGGGCCATATTGCAGAAGTACATCGAGGGGCTTAACCTAACTCACTGTCCCAAATTTTGGAGACATCGAACAATAAATGCGCCTTTTATGGGCCCAAGACCTTAAATCGGCGGATCGGTCTGTATGGCAGCTATATCGAAATCTGGACCGATCTGGGCCAAATCGCAGAAGGCTGTTGAAGGGCCTTACACAACTCACTGTCCCCAATTTCGGCAACATCGGACAATAAATGCGCCTTTTATGGGCCCAAAACCTTAAATCGGTTTATATGGCAGCTATATCGAAATCTGGTCCGATCTGAGTCATATTGCAGAAGTACATCGAGGGGCTTAACTAAACTTACTGTCCCAAATTTCGGCGACATCGGATAATAAATGTGGCTTTTTATGGGCCCAAAACCTTAAATCGAGAGATCGGTCTATATGGCAGCTATATCGAAATCTGGACCGATCTGAGCCAAATTGAAGAAGAATGTGGAAGGGCCTAACCCAACTCAATGTCCCAAATTTCAGCAAAATCGGATAATGAATGCGCCTTTTATGGGCCCAAAACCTTAAATCGAAAGATCGGTCTATATGGCAGCTATATCCAAATCTGGACCGATCGGAGCCAAATTGAAGAAGGATGTCGAAGGACATAACACAACTCAAAGTCCCAAATTTCAGCAAAATCGCATAATAAATGCGCCTTTTATGGCGGAAAACCTAAAACCGAGAGAACGGTCTATATGGCAGCTATATCCAAATCTGGACCGATTTGAGCTAAATTGAAGAAGGATGTCGAAGGACATAACACAACTCAATTTCCTAAATTTCAGAAAAATCTGATAATAAATGCGCCTTTTATGGGCCCAAAACCTGAAATCGAGAGATCGGTCTATATGGCAGCTATATCCAAATCTGGACCGATCTGGACCAAATCGCAGAAGGATGTCGAGGGGCGTTACACAACTCCCTGTCCCACATTTCGGCGACATCGGACAATAAATGCGGCTTTTATGGGCCCTAAACCTTAAATCGGCGGATCGGTCTATATGGCAGCCATATCGAAATCTGGACCGATCTGAGCCATTTCACAGAAGGATGTCGAAGGACCTAACACAACTCAATGTCCCAAATTTCAGCAATATCGGATAATAAATGCGCCTTTTATGGGCCCAAAACCTTAAATCGGTTTATATGGCAGCTATATCGAAATCTGGTCCGATCTGAGTCATATTGCAGAAGTACATCGAGGGGCTTAACTAAACTTACTGTACCAAATTTCAGCAAATTCGGATAATAAATGCGCCTTTTATGGGCCCAAAACCTTAAATCGGCGGATCGGTCTATATGGCAGCTATATCGAAATCTAGACAGATCTGGGCCAAATTGAAAAAGGATGTCGAAGGGCCTAACACAACTCACTGTCCCAAATTTCAGCGAAATCGGACAATAAATGCACCATTTATGGGCCCAAAACCTTAAATCGAGAGATCGGTCTATATGGCAGCTATATCGAAATCTGGACCGATCTGAGCCAAATTGAAGAAGAATGTGGAAGGGCCTAACCCAACTCACTGTCCCAAACTTCAGCAATATCGGACAATTTGTGCGCCTTTTATGGGCCTAAAACCCTTAATCGGCGGATCGGTCTATACGGCATCTATATCCAAATCTGAACCGATCTGGGCCAAATTGACGTAGGTTGTTAAAGGGTCTAACAAAACTCACTATCCCAAATTTAAGCGAAATCGGATAATAAATGTGGCTTTTATGGGCCTAAGACCCTAAATCGGCGGATCGGTCTATATGGGAGCTATATCAAGATATAGTCCAACATAGCTCATCTTCGAACTTAACCTGCTTATGGACAAAAAAAAGCAATCTGTGCAAAATTTCAGCTCAATATCTCTATTTTTAAAGATTGTAGCGTGATTTCAACAGACAGACGGACGGATATGGCTAGATCGTCTTAGATTTTTACGCTGATCAAGAATATATTGGGTTGCCCAAAAAGTAATTGCGGATTTTTTAAAAAAAAAAGTAAATGCATTTTTAATAAAACTTAAAATAAACTTCAATCAAAAATACTTTTTTTACACTTTTTTTCTAAAGCAAGCTAAAAGTAACAGCTGATAACTGACAGAAGAATGAATGCAATTACAGAGTCACAAGCTGTGAAAAAAATTGTTAACGCCGACTATATGAAAAATCCGCAATTACTTTTTGGGAAACCCAAGATATACTTTATACGGTCGGAAATGGATATTTCGATGTGTTGCAATCGGAATGACAAAATGAATATACCCCCACCCTTGGTGGTGGGTACAAAAATGATGTCGAAGAACTTGCGAAAACCATCCGTAGAAGTGGTACTGATGCTGCGTTCGTATACATTTCACTTCAATTAATTGTAACTGCAATTAAATACTCACAGACTGGGTCACAAACAACTCTGCTTCAATGGAGTTGTTTTCCTTGAGTGTAGTTGTATGGTTTATGTTTGTGTTGTGTTGTCCATTAAAAGCGGCATACTTCGCAATTAATAGAATATTTTCGTGCGAATTAGCTTAGTACTAAGCCTTATGCATAACTTATTTAATGTTCATCAATATTTCAGATTTCTAATGCCTTCAAATACTTTTTTTTTCATACGCAATAGATACAAAAACCTATATCCATTATTACTTTTCGTGTATGAGAAGTCTACATCCTTAACGTCGTATGGTAACTCCCCCAGGGATATGTAAATTTTCGCTTTGGCTTAGATGATTATCAAATTCTATATCAAAATTGTCGCACTCAAACTCAATATTTTACTTATTTTGAATTTATTATCAACTCAGTGTGTTATCATTTATTTAGGCCAACTCATTCCCTTTCGTACAATTCTCCAATGTAATCAAATATTTGATTATGAAGCCTACATTCGATTCGCCCATGAATAAATTCATGTGTAGAGGGAATGCATCGACACGTCATATTTTTACCCCTTTGATGGCCGTACCCGCTATCGTGTAACAGCATATTTGAATGTAGTGGCAGTGAGAGTCTATTTTATTATGTGTAGAATGTAAATAAGATATAAAAAATGTTAATTAAAATTCAAACTTAATTTAAATATACATTTTATAGATAACAAACTGAAAAGAGATCGCAATTGTCTGATTTATTTGTGGTTTTTTGGTTCACTGATGTGATGAAATTCTTATTCAACGACATTTTGCATAATATCAGTTGTCTTGTCATCGATTTCGAGTTTAAATTATCGTTTTCTTTTATTTAATTTGTTAATAAGGCATTCATTGGAAAAAGTAAACAAGGTATTTTTATACCCACCACCGTAGGATGGGGGGTATACTCATTTAATCTTTCCGTTTGCAACACATCGATTTCCGACCCTACAAAGTACATATATATATTTCGGATCGTCGTAAGACGATTTAACGATGACCGTGCGTCTGTTCGTCTATCCGTCTGTTGTAACCACTCTAGAGAAATATTGAGCTGAAATTTGGCACAGACACGTCTTCTTGAAGCACGCTGGTTAAGTTCTTGAACGGGCCAAATCGGACCATATTTGGATACAGCTGTTAAATAGACCGATTTTCCGATAAAGGGTCTCATGCGCATAAAAAATTTATTTTTCAACCGATTTTGAATTTGAAACAGTGAGTAGTTTAAGGCTGACCCAAATATGGTTCAGATCGGACTATATTTAGATATAGCTACCATATAGACCGATCACCCGATAAAGTGTCTGAAGCCCATAAAAGCTTTATTTATTACCCGATTTCGCTGAAATTTAAAACAGTGAGTTATTTGAAGCCTCCCACATTTACATCGGTCCATATTTAGATATAGCTGCCATACAGACCAATCCCCCGATTAAGGGTCTGAAGCCCATGAAAGCTTTATTTTTTATCCGATTGCGCTGAAATTTGGAATTGTGTGCAGTTTTAAGCCTCTCAACATCCGACCCATCTATGGTTCAGATCGGACTATATAGACCGATCTTGGGTCTTGACTTCTTGAGCCTGTAGAGGGCGCAATTGTCGTCCGATTTGACTGAAGTCTTCCCCTATGTCGTTTTCATTTTGCCGTCTTGAGCTTTTAGTGGTCGATACTTTTATCCGATTTGGCTGTAATCTTGCACGTAGTGTTTTGGTATCACTTTCAACAACTGTGCTAAGTATAGATTAAATCGGTTCATAACCTGGTATATCTGCCATATAATCCGATCTTGACTTCTTGAGCCACTAGAGGGCGCAATTCTTACCCTATTAGGCTGCAATTTTGCATGTAGTAGTTTGTTATGACTTTTATAACCTGGCAAAGCTGCCATATTAACCGATCTTGGATCTTGACTTTTTTAGACGCTAGAGAACGCAATTCTTATCCGATTTAGCTGAAAATTTGCATGAGGTGGTTTGTTATGACTTAAACTTAAACCGATCTTGGATCTTGACTGCTTGAGCCTATAGAGAGCGCAATTCTCATCGGATTTGGCAGAAATATTGTGTAACGGCTTTTCCCATGACCTTCAACATACGTGTCCAATATGGTCTGAAACGATTTATAGGTTGATACAGCTCTCATCTAAATCAATCTCTTTTGCTTTATTTTATTTATTCATTTAATGTTTGTCTATACACCACCGAAGGATGAGGTTATATTTATTTTGTCACTAGCTGACCCGGGCCCGCTCCGCTGCGCCTTCTTTTACTTTATATGGAACAAAAGTTTCCTTGGAATATTTTTTTTTTTCGACAATTAAAGCCATGCTACGAAAATAGTATATCGCTTGACTAACAATTTAACAATATAAGTGCCTTTGTCCGAATATGATCTTTATTGGTCTACGAATTTAAGTTTGGATGTAAGGTGTACTTCATTCTTAAAATACTTTATTTCAGCCCGATATTCTCATAATATCTGATTTAGGGGTGTTTTCGGGGGTGAGGTGGTCTCCCAGGCACTTGGCCCTGAAAAAATATCAGCATCGTGCTCTTCTTTCAAAAACCATTTATTTAAACTCCATATTGCCATTGGTTTAGGGGAGTTTACACGAAGAGGCGTCCCCCAAACACATTGCCCAAAATGGTTATCAAATTCGTTTTCTAATCTTAAATACCACATATTGGCATCGTCGACAAATTGTTCTCCTTTTGGGGAAGAGGTGATTCCCTAAATACATGGTCCTAAATTTGGATATCAAATTCGTATTCTATTCCCAAATACTTTTATTTGAGCCCCATATTGCGATGGTCAGTAAAAATTTGCTGATTGTGGGGTATTTTGGGAAAGGGGTAGACGCCCAGAAGATTGGTCCCAAAAGTGGGTATCAATTCTTGCTCTACCCCCCAATACCTTTCATTT
Organism: Stomoxys calcitrans; assembly: GCF_963082655.1. Taxonomy (NCBI): domain Eukaryota; kingdom Metazoa; phylum Arthropoda; class Insecta; order Diptera; family Muscidae; genus Stomoxys; species Stomoxys calcitrans. The sequence goes on from NC_081555.1 coordinate 143,476,865, forward strand.
AAGCCCCACATTGTCATGGTTGGTAAATATGCCCGATTTAGGGGTGTATTGGGGATTGGGGTGGTCGCCCAAACACTAAGCCCGGAAAATATATCAGCAACGTGCTCTATTCTCATATATCTATATATCATTTATTTGAACCCCATATTTTGGGAAAGGGGTGGACCTCCTACAAATTGGTCCCAAAAGTGGGTATCCATTCTTGCTCTACCCCCCAATACCTTTCATTTAATCTCCACATTGACATGGTCGGTAAATATGCCCGATTTAGGAGTGTTTTGGGGATTGGGGTGGTCGCCCAAACACTAAGCCCGGAAAATATATCAGCAACGTGCTCTATTCTCATATATCTATATATCATTTATTTGTACCCAATATTGCCATTGCCCTCAAAATTGGATATCAAATTCGTTTTCAAATCTCATTTAAACTCCTTATTGCAAAAGTCAACAAATATATCCGGTTTGGGGTATTGGCCCTAAAAACTATAAATATTTAGTTTCACTCTCTTTACAACCCAAATTGTCTTGGTGAGCAAATACGTCCTAGTTAAGGGGTTGTTATGGTGGTGGAACGTTCCCTAGACAGTTGGTCCCTAAAGTTGATATCAGATACGTGGTCTACTCCCAACATACCTTTAATTTGAACCCCATATTTCCATAGTCGGCAAACATGACCGGCTTGGGGGTTGTTTTGTGGGATGGGCGGCCCCTCAGAGAGTTCGCCTTAAAAATATATACCGGATTCGTGTTCCACTCTAAAAACCTTCTTATTTGAGCCTCATATTACAAATGTCAGCAAATATTTACTATTTGGGTGGTGTTGCGGGGTTGGGGTGGCCCCATAGACACTTTTCCCAAATATTGATATCAAATTCGTGCTTTACTCCCAAAGACCTTTCATTTGAGCCCCATATTACTGTGGTCGTAAATTTTTTTCACCTTTGGGGAATGTTTTTGATGTGAGCCGGCCCCCCAAACACTTGGTCCCATATTTGGATATCAGATTCGTATTAGACATTCAAACCTTTTATTTAAGCCCCATATTCCCATGGTCAGTAAATAAGTCCTGTTTGGGGGGTGTTTTGGGGAAGGGGTGTACCCCCAGAAACCTGGTCCCACATTTGGATATCAGATTCGTATTTTACTCGCAAATACCTTTCATTTGAGTCCCATATTGCCATGGTCGGTAAATATGTCCGATTTGGGGGTGTTTTGGGGGTTGGGGTGCTCCCTCTAGCACTTGGTCCGACAATTGGATAACAGATACGTTTTCTTATCCTAAATACCTTTCATTTGAGTCCCATATTGTCGTGATTGGTGTAAATATGTGTTTGGTTGGTTTTAGGGTGGGGCAGTTCCCCTAGGTACCCCAGCCAAAATTTGGATACCAAATTTTTATTTGTAGGGTACTATATGAGAGCAGACAAAATTTCGCTTCAATCGCACCACCCATCTCCGAGATCTGGCGTTTCTGAAAATTAGGGTAAGGGGGAGGGCGGGCTCCCCCTTCAGATTTCAAAAAATGTAGTACCCTATTTTCACCATGGGGTCATTATGCGCCATCTGTGAAAATTTCAAGATAATCGGTTCAGCCGTTTCTGAGTCTATAAGGAACACACAAACAAACACAAATTGATTTTTATATATAAGATTTTCCAATAAAGGGTCTCATGCACATAAAAACTTCATGTTTCATTCGATTTTGCTGAAATTTGAAACATATCACATCTTAAGGCTTCCCGACAACTGACCCAAATATAGTTCAGATTGGACTATATTTAAATATAGCTACCGTATAACCAAACTCCCGATAAAGGGTCCGAAGCCCATAAAAGGTTTATTTTTTAATTTAAGCCCCCCGATATCTAACGTAAATATGGTTCAGATTGGACTATATTTAGATATAGCTACCATATAGACCGATCTCCCGATAAAGGGTCTCATGCCTATAAAAACTTTATTTTTCATCCGATTTTGCTGAAAGTTAACAGTAAGTTATTTTAAGCCTCCCGACATCCGACCCAAATATGATACAGATCGGACTATGTTTAGATATAGCTGCCATATAGACCGATTTTCCGATAAAGGGTCTCATGCCTATAAAAACTTTATTTTTCATCCGATTTTGCTGAAATTTGAAACAGTGAGTAGTTAAAAGCTTCGGCAACTGACTCAAATATGGTTCAGATAGGACTATATTTAGATATAGCTGCCATATAGACCGATCTGGCGATAAGGGTCTGAAGCCCATAAAATCTTTATTTATTACCAGATTTCGCTGAAACTTGAAACAGTGAGTTTTTCTGAGCCTTACGATATTCGACCTTAATATGGCTCAGATCGGTTTATAATTGGATATATCTGCCAAAGAGACCAATATTTTGTTCTACAAAATTGAATAGTGACATATATATAAGACCACTTAATGTCCGTGCCGAATTTTGTTTTAAGTTATTCAATTTTCACCGAATTGTGACGAAATGGGATCTACATATATATATACCCGAGGTGGTGGGTATCCAAAGATCGGCCCGGCTGAACTTAATGCCTTTTTACTTGTTTCAGACTTTAGTCGATAAATACATGTTAAGGTGGTATAAAAATCATTTTACTTTGTTTTTTTGTAATTTTATGTTAAACTAACCGAACTGGACCCTCTCCGCTGCACCTTCCTTTACTCTCTTATATCTTTTTAGGGTGGGGACACTTCAGAATGTGGATATCGAATTTGTAGCCTATGTCCGTTTATTGAGCTAAACGCTGCATTCGAATCCTGGCGAGACATCGGCCAAATTGGAAGCGGTGGTTATTGCTTTTTAATACTGGAGACATTTACCCATGCAATGCATGGTGGTAAATAACCGGGTACTTACCCATTTATACACAAAAGCGGGGTATTTATAATTTAGCAGATATCTTGGGTAGAAAAACATTTTGCTAGCAATTTTTGATGATTTCGTATTCTTGCATATAAACCTGATCTTCTGACCTCATAAAATCAGATTTTAGTTATATATAGCCGCTATATAGACCGATCTCTAGACTTGAAGTCTTGAGACAATAAATTGGTAATTGTTCATCCGATTTCAATAAAATTTGGCACTGTGAGTTCTGGTAGACCCCTACCCATTTCTGTGAAGTGTGCTTCAGATCGGACTATATTTGGATATAGCTGCCCTATAGACCGACCCCCCGATCTTCCCATATAGGGTATTGAGACCATAAAATAGTAATTTATTACCCGATTTGGATGAAATTTGGCACAGGGTGTTTTGGTAGACCCCTACCCATTCCTGCCAAATGTGATCCAGATCGGACCATATTTGGATATAGCTGCCAAATCGCCCGATCTCTCGATATAGTTTAATGAGCCAATAAAAGAAGCATTTTTGATCCTATTTCGATGAAATATGGTACAGTGAGTTCTGGTACCCCTCTAAACCCTTCTGTTGAATATCGTCCAGATCGGACCATATTTGGATATAGCTGTCATATAGACCGATTTTCCGATATAGAGTATTTAGCCCATAAAAGGAGCATTTATCATCCAATTTTGATGAAATTTTAAACAGTGAGGTTTGATAGACCTCTACAACTTTGTGTCGCAAATCGTTCAGATCAGACCTTATTTGGATATAGCTGCCATATAGACCTATAAAAGGAGCATTTATCATCCGATTTTGATGAAATTTGAAACAGTGCGTTTTGATAGACCTCTACACCTTTGCGCCGAACATCGTTCAGATAGGAGCATGTTTGGATATAGCAACCATAGAAACTGATCCCCCTATATAGAGTATTCTGCCCATAATAGAGGCAGTTTTCATCTGATTTGGATGAAATTTAAAACAGTGCGTTTTGATAAAAAATTATGAAAAATAACCAATTTATTGCCTCAAGACTTTAAGTCTATACATCGGTCTATATAGCGGCTACATATAAATATAACTAAAATCCGATTTTATGATTTATGATTTTTACGAAAACATCAAAAATTGTTTGCAAAATTTTTTTTCTACCCATGATATCTGCAAAATTATAAATACCCAAAAAATTTATATATTGGGCATTTACCCAATAATTACCCAGGCGTTGGGTATTTACCTGGTAGGAACCCATCTCAAGTCATGATGGGTCATATGCCCATTTGCAACGTTTTTGGGGGCTGGGATGACCCCCTATACTTCGATCTGATTTTTAAAGCCAAATTCGTAATCTACTCCCGAATAACTTTCATTTAAGCTTCATATTGACACGAATATCCAATATGTATGTTTGGGGGAGTTTTGGGGTTGGGGCGGCCAAATGGATACTTAGACTCAAATTCCATATTAGTATTCTACTTACCAATACCTTTCATTTGATACCTTTATTGGAAGGTGTTTTTTGGGGTAACGGGGGAGGGTCCGCCCCCTTCCGTTCTCAACAAATTATAACGCCTATTCCTACTTCCTGAGCATATTCGTAATCTACTCCCTAATACCTTTCCTTTGAGTCCCATATCAACATGCTTGTCCAATAAACCTATTTTAGGGGGTTTTGGAGTTGGAGCGGCCCCACAGTTACTTGGACCCAAGTTTTTATATGAAATTCGTACTCTACTCCTGAATACCTTTAATTTGAGTCCCATATTGTCCTGATCGATACACTTTAATTTATGGGTGGTTCTTTTGGGGTAAGGGGGAGAGTCTGCCACCTTTCGGATATCAAAAAATTGTATAGCCTATATTTCCTTCCAGACCAACCAACACAATCTGTGAAAATTTCGAGGTAATCGGTGCAGCCATTTTGGGTTCTATACGGAACAAACAAACAAGCTCTAATTTATTTTTATGCCCTCCAACATAGGATGGGGGTACACTAATTTCGCCATTCTGTTTGTAACACATCGAAATATGCGTCCAAGACCCCATAAACTATATATATTCTTGATCGTCATGATATTTTAAGTCGATCTAGCCATGTCTGTCGAAAGCACGCTTTTGAAGGAGTAAAACTAGGCCCTTGAAATTTTGCTCGAATACTTTTTATTGAGGTAGGTCGGTTGGGATTGTAAATGGGCCAAATCGGTCCATGTTTTGATATAGCTGCCATAAACCGATCTTGGGTCTTAACTTCTTCAGCCTATAGAGGGCGCAATTGTCGTCCATTTTGACTGAAGTTTTGCCCGTGGCGTTTTCATTTTGACGTCTTGAGCTTTTAGAGTTGGCAATTCTTATCCGATTTGGCTATAATCCTGCACGTAGTGTTTTGGTATCACTTCCAACAACTGTGCTAAGTATAGATTAAATCGGTTCATAACCTGGTATAGCTGCCATGTAATCCGATCTTGACTTCTTGAGCCACTAGAGGGCGCAATTCTTACCCTATTAGACTGAAATTTTGCAAGTAGTAGTTTGTTATGACTTCCAACAATTGTGCGAAGTGTGGTTTAAATCGGTTTATAACTTGGCAAAGCTGCCATATAAACCGATCTTGGATCTTGACTTCTTGAGCTGCTAGAGGGAGCAATTCTTATCCGATTTTGCATGAGGTGATTTGTTATGACTGCCAACAATTGTGCGAAGTATTGTTCAAATCGGTTCATAACCTGGCATAGCTGCCATATAAACCGATCTGGGAACCGCTAGAGGGCGCAATTCTCATCCGATTTGGCCGAAATTTTTTATGAGATGATTTGTTATGACTTCCAACAATTGTGCGAAGTATGGTTCAAATCGGTTTATAACCTGGCATAGCTGCCATATAAACCGATCTGGGATCTTGACTGCTTGAGCCGCTAGAGGGCGCAATTCCTATCCGATTTGGCTGAAAATTTGCATTAGGTGGTTTGTTATGACTTCCAACAACTGTGCTTAGTATGGCGCAAATCGATACATAACATGATATATCTGTCATATAAACCAATCTAAGAACTTGACTTTATGAACCTATAGAGAGCGAAATTCTCATCCGATTGGGCATAAATTTTGTGTAACGGTTTCTCCTTTGACCTTTAACATACGTGTCCAATATGGTCTGAATCGATCTATAGCTTGATACAGCTCTCATCTAAACCGATCTCTTTTGCTTTATTTTATTATTTTTTTTTTTTTTTTTTTAATGTTTTTTTTTATGGCATTGATAAGAAAATTCATATTTAGATATTTTTAAAGCGTATTGAGAAAACAAATACACCACCCTTCCGTGGTAGGTAAACAAGCAACCATTTCCTATATGTTTAGGCTTCTTAGTTTAAGATATTACAATAAAATCAATTATTACTCCTCTACAATAGAGTATATTTTAGAATTCTATCAACTCTAGTCTTTTAAGTCTAGCATTTGCTGGTGTTTTATGCCATCGTCCAATGTGCGTATACGCCTTAATGTCTACGACTTAATGTGCAAGGGGTAAAGAGCGGATGGCGTATAAGACTATGTGGCAGCGAAATTGCTTTGCGATTTATTTTATTGTTGACATTTTATTAACAGCAATTGACACGTGATGTGTGTACAAACTATTCATTACCAAGTAATGTGTTCAAATTTATTGCTTTTTTTTAACTCGTCACAGATGGTAAGCGCCTATCAAAATATTGCAAACATTCATACCATTCTGCGTAGGAAGATTATTACTACAAACAAAATGTTTTGCTAACAAATATTAAACATGGAAAAGAGACAATTAAACAAAATAATAAAACGGGCGTATTTTTTTATCGCAAATTATGAATATTTTCATTGAAATGGAATTAAAATTTTTCGTCCCTAATATTAAGTAAAATATTCGATATTGAAAATTCGATGTCGAAGTAAAATTTTCTTTGAAAATTAAAACTTGGCTAAAATTAAATTAAAAGTTCTATACTTTTAGAAACATGAAATTTTAATGAACTTTCAAAGCAAATACCAATTAAGAGAAATTTTCAATGTCAACGATGCTTGATTGATGTTTCGATTAAAGTTAACCGGTGACGAAATTTTTTGTAAAATGAAATAAAAAACAAGTAAAAACGTGCTAAGTTCTGCCGCGCCGATTTTCATATACCCTTCACCATGGATCGCATTTTTTGCGTTCTTTGCGCGGTATCTCTTTTTAGGCAAACAAGGAATATTCGATAAGAATTGTTATGCTATTGGAGATATATAAAGTTATAGTCCAATTCGAACCATAAGTAAATTGGCGCCTTTTGGTGGCTCAAGAAGCATAATCAGGAGATCGGTTCATATGGGAGCTGTATCATGCTATAGATCAATTAAAACCATATTGAAGGTCATGGGAGAAGCCGCTGTACTAAATTTCAGCAACATCGGATAAGAATTGCGCCCTCTAGTGGTTCAATAAGTCAACATCCAAGATCGGTTTATATGGCAGCTATATCAGGTTATAGACCGATTTATATCATACTTAGCACAGTTGTTGGAAGTCATAACAAACCTATTTTTGCAAAATTTCAGCCACATCGGATAAGAATTGCGCCCTCTAGTGGTTCAATAAGTCAAGATCCAAGATCGGTTTATATAGCAGCTATATCATGTTATGAACCGATTTGAACCATACTAGGCAGAGTTGTTGGAAGTCATAACAAAACACTTCGTGCAAAATTTCAGCCAAATCGGATAAGAATTGCGCCCTCTAGTGGCTCAAGAATCGATATCCAAGATCGGTTTATATGGCAGCTATATCAGGTTATGATCCGATTTAAACCGTACTTATGATGCGTACGTATGACAGCTACATCTAAATATTTTCCGATCTGGACGATATTTAGGTGTGACAACGAATTGAAATCGGGTTATAAATGCAGCATTCATTGGCTCAAGTTTTTATAGGAGATGCTCGATTTAAACATTCGCGTTCTTAAATTTCAACAAGTAATAAAGGGTTAGGTTCGACCGGGCCTAACTTTGGATACCAACCACCTCGGGTATATATGTAAACCATCCTTCGTCATAATCCTGTGAAATGCATAATTTATGCCCCCATAGCAGCTACATCGAAATATGGTCCGATTTGGACCAAATTCGGCATGCACATTTAATGGTTCATTTAGTCATTGTTCAATTTTGTAGAACAAAATATTGGTCTTTTTGGTATCTATATTCAAATAGAGACTGAACTGAACCATGTACGACATGAAAGTCGAAAATTTCAGCGAAATCGGATTATAAATGCGCCTTTTATGGGGCCAAGATTTTAAATTGAGAGATCGGTCTATATGGCGACTATATCCAAATCTGGACCGATCTGGGCCAAATAAAAGAAGGATGTCGGTCAAAGGGCCTGACACAATTCACTGTCCCAAATTTCAGCGAAATCGGACAATAAATCCACCTTTTATGGACCCAAGATCATAAATCGAGAAATCGGTCTATATGGCAGCTATACCGAAATCTATATCAATCTTGGCCAAATTGTAGAAAAATGTCGAGGGGCCCAACATGACTTACTGTTCCAAATTTCGGCGACATCGGATAATAAATGGGTTTTTTATGGACCCAAACCTTAAATCGAGAGATCGATCTATATGACAGATATATCCAAATCTGGATCGATCGGGGCCATATTGAAGATGGATGTCCCAAATTACAGCAAAATCGGATAATAAATGTGGCTTTTATGGGCCTAAGACCCTAAATCGATGGATCGGTCTATATTGGGGCTATATCAAGATAAAGTCCGATATAGCCTATCTTCGACCTTAGCCTGCCTATTAACAAAAAAAGAATCTGTGCAAAGTTTTAACTCAATATCGCTAGTTTTTAAGGCTGTAGCGTGATTTCAACAGACACGCGGACATCTTAGATTTTTACGACGATCAAGAACATATAACTCTATCGAGAATCGAAAATGGATTTTTCGATGTGTTGCAAACGGAATGACAAAATAAATATATCCTCATCCTTTCACCGGGTGGGTATAAAAATTTCCCTTCAATAAAGAGATACATAATTCACAATAAAGGAAATTTCAAATGAGACCAAAATATTGCTATCTATGTTCAAATAAAGACCGATCTGAACCATGTACGACACGGATGTCGAAAATTTCAGCAAAATCGGATTACAAATGCGCCTTTTATGGGGCCAAGATTTTAAATTGAGAGATCGGTCTATATGGCAACTATATCCAAATCTGGACCGATCTGGGCCACATTAAAGAAGGATGTCGAAGGGCCTGACACAATTCACTGTCCCAAATTTCGGCGAATCGTTCACGAATGCGATAATTCTGCCACTGGATAAGTTGCCAATGCAGGCTTATCTTGAACATCTGTTGTCAGGATTGCCATGCTATGTTCTTCACAAATAAGTGTAGCCACTTTCAGAAATATCGCTATTGTGGCAAATGGAAAAATAAAATTAAAACCAATTATTTTTGCAATTGCGAGCACAAATCTTTATAATTTTATTTGATTCATATGCCCACAGATGTTTTGTTAATTTTATTTGTAAATTTTACAAATATTTTGACTGTTTGCCTTTTATGGTTTTGAGAGGTTGGCGAATGGCTTTACCACTTCATGGAAAACAAACAGACTTGCACTTGAAACTTTTTTGCATTTTGTTTTTGCCCTTCACGGCTTACCTATTCAGTACTGAAATCAAACACAACACCTGTTTATATTGTCTCGTCCGCTGTTATCGTATTTACGGGACAACCTAGTTTTAACTTGGAGTTTGTTCAGTGTTTTCACGACAGTGTTTTTGCTTTGGTTGTTGAACCTACTATACCGTAAGTGTAGAGTTTTCCTATGTGGTTGTTGGCGGCATTGGGACGCGTTGTCGTAAGCTTAAGTAGGCAGATAACCGATAGATGGCCTATCTATATCACAATTAATAGTTTCTTCTTATCTGTTATTGCATGTTATCGATATCTTACTACGGTGTTGCCCAAAAAGTAATTGCGGATTTTTTAAAAGAAAGTAAATGCATTTTTAATAAAACTTAGAATGAACTTTAATCAAATATACTTTTTTTACACTTTTTTTCTAAAGCAGGCTAAAATTAACAGCTGATAACTGACAGAAGAAAGAATGCAATTACAGAGTCACAAGTTGGGATCAAATTTGTCAACGCCGACTATATGAAAAATCCGCAATTACTTTTTGGGCAACCCAATATTACAACTTTGGATAGATATGTAATGCAGAACCCTTGACTTGCACTGGAAAGGCAAAGCAATAGGCATAGCAATAGATAAATTACATATACAAGCTTGTTCTGATAACAGCAATCGCAAAATTTTCCAAATTCAACTTTAATTTATCATCTGGTAATTGAAAATCGGTCAAATTTGCCTCTGCGAATTGAGAAATAAATATTTAATATCCAAGGATAGGGGTACATTAATTTTGTCCTTCCGTTTTCAACACATCGAAATATCCATTTCCGACCATATAAAGTATATATATTCTTGATCGCCGTAAAAATCTAAGACTATCTAGCCATGTCCGTCGGTCTGTCCGTCTGTCTGTTGAAATCAGGCTACAGTCTTTAAAAAAAGATATATTGAGCTGAAACTTTGCACGGACTCTTTTTTTTGTCCATAGGCACGTTAAGTTCGAAGATGGGTTATAATGGACTATATCTTGATATAGCCCCCATATAGACCGATCCGCCGATATAAGGTCTTAGGGCCATAGTGAGTTGTGTTAGGCCTTTCAACATCCTTCTTCTAGATTTGGATATAGCTGCTTTATAGATCGATCTCTCAATTTAAGCTCTCGGGGCCCATTAAAGGCGCATAAATTGTACGATTTCATCGAATATCCATTATATGCTTTCTCGTGAAGGGAATTATAGCTTAATGCGCACATAAATTGTTTCGTGAATCTTGGCCTCCAGTATGCGTACATTTCATTCTTTTTATACCCTACACCACTACTGTGGTACTGGGTATAAGAACTTTGTTCATTTGTTTGTAACGCTTAAAAGGAAAAGATCTAGACCAATTGCTAAGTATACTGATTTGCTTTAAATCACTTCCTGATTCGATTTAGTTATATCCATTAGTCTGTCCATGTATTCTGGCAATCAATGTATAGGCCGCTATTGTTGTCCTACTAAATACTTCTAAATACTTCTTCCCATGAACATTCCATTAAGGAACAGGGGATACTTCTCTCATATCAATGAGCGCAGTTCGCTTAGAGGTTAAGGTAAATGATAAGGGGCCTTCTTTATTATGCCGATTCCGAACGGCGTGCCGCATAACGACACCACTTGTTAAAGAAGTTTTGACCTTACTAATGTAGCCAGCATCATAAGGCGATAACCACCACTGAAAATTGTGTTGATGTTCACGCCGGAATTTGAACCCAGGTGTTTGGCGTCATAGACGGACGTGCTAACGTCTGCGCTAAAAATTTTGGTCAAATGACGCTGTAGGTTTTGAACACAATCGGATCAGATTTAAATTTAGGTCCCATATATATATTTTATCCGATATGGCCTTTAAGCCACAATTTTGATCTGATCTGTACAAAATGTTGAGGTGCTTTTTGACCTCTCAATGCGTGTTTAAATTTTTATCAAAATCGGATCAGAGTAAGATAAAGCCCCCATATACAGGGTGGCTGATGAATATTGCTACAATGATGAATATTGCTACATTTTTTTTTCGGTGTATGGAATACATTTTTCTTTTATTCATGTTAAATTAAATTATTAAATTAATTATTAAATTATTATTAATTAAATTAATTAATTAATTAATTAAATTAATTATTAAATTATTATTATTAAATAGAAAAAAAGTTATTACATTTTTTTTTGGTAGCGGCTTTCATCAGCCACCCTGTATATGTCTTTCATCCGATGTGGCCTTTTAAGTCTTTAGTATACACTCTTTTGGGACGATCTTTACATGAGGTGTTTTATTTGACGTCTTAATAAGTGTGCAAAATTTCTTTAAAATCGGTTCAGATTAAGATGTAGCTTCCATATATATCTTTTATCCGATATGGCATTTTAACGCTGTAAAAGCCACAATTTTGGTCCGATCTATACAAAATTTTGCATGAGGTGTTCTAATTGACTTCCCACATTGGTGTGTAGCTTCCCGATATATTTTTTGGCTGATATCCACCTTTAAAACTGCGGTAGCCAGAATTTGGGTTTTATTGTAAATATTAAATAGTCGAATGCGCCCGCGTCTACTGTCTCGTAGAGCTGGCAAAAATCGATGGCATTATCGATAATATTGATATTTTATTTTTTGTCTGAATATCGATTGATATTGTTTCTATCGATACAATCGGCAAAGATATATTTTTTGCAAAATTGAACAAAAACAAGTAAAAGCTAAGTTCGGCCGGGCCGAATCTTATATACCCTCCATCATGGATCGGATTTGTCGAGTTTTTTTTCCGGCATCTCTTCTTAGGCAAAAAAAAAAAGGATTAAAGAAAATATTTGCTCTGCTATTAGAGCGATATCACGATATGGTACGGTACAGACCACAATTCAATTATATGTTAGAGACCTGTGTAAAATATTAGCCAATTCGAATAGCTTCTAACAACCGTGCCAAATATCGAATGTTGCGATTATCGATAGCTTGCCAGCTCTACCATCTTATCTTCTGTTTCATAATAACTGTTGTCTTATTATGGACTATTTTAAAAATTGGTCTTTATATAATCCATTGTGATATCCTCTTACATTGTGTACCATATAAGTCTTATGCATAGTTTCCTTGTGTATGCAAGATTGATGACTTCGTTTTGCCTGGTTAAATTTCTTTAAAAAGCCTGACACGTGTAAGAGGTCACTTTAATCGCTATTTCTATATCATCCCTTTAAAACTATGCTCCTTCAATCTAAAAGGTAATCATTTACATAATGTCCAGTATTATTAGATACTCGACCCTTTCAGACAAAAAAGTACAACTCCGACTCGTAGTTGACGTGCACGTGTGCCAAATTGCCAAAGAAATTGTCCTAAAATCAATCTTTTGCAAATATATTTCACCCCAATCACTTGTAGGTGTTTGGGATGAAACTTTAAGTTGGGTTCATTCCACTTTCGCAACTCATAGTCAATTGTGTCTCTAATAACTGCTGGTTTGAGTTGCAACACCAAATGCTTGCATGCATGACACACTTTTGACATTTGCAATTCCCATTTGTAGTGACAACAAACTGCCATATTCCGCATTGGGAATATGGAAATGATTTTGAAAATTTTTAAATTTGATTTGACTAACTTATGATAGCGGCAGGACATACAACATCAGCAAATCATAAATGAAAAAAAAAAAAATTTTTTTCGTTTATATCGCACATATTGAAGGAAATTAAGTGAATTAGTGTCACACAGCGCAGTGATCTGAAATGGTAGCATAGATGGAAATGAAAATGTATTTCAGATTTGAAACTGTAAACAAATTGAATGGCGGTGGCATATCTCTTTTGATTTGTGGTTAGATGGAAGATAGGTGAGAAGGTGTCTTTATTTATGAACTACAGTCTAATATATTGGGTTGCCCAAAAAGTAATTGCGGATTTTTCATATAGTCGGCGTTGACAAATATTTTCACAGCTTGTGACTCTGTAATTGCATTCTTTCTTCTGTCAGTTATCAGCTGTTACTTTTAGCTTGCTTTAGAAAAAAAGTGTAAAAAAAGTATATTTAATTAAAGTTCATTCTAAGTTTTATTAAAAATGCATTTACTTACTTTTTTAAAAAATCCGCAATTACTTTTTGGGCAACCCAATATGATGTCGGCCCTTCCTTAACTCCTTCTTATAAACTGACGGACATCTTGGCGCAGAGTTTAACATGACGCCAGAGTTTAAATCCAAAGAGATGATTATGGCCCTTTCTCCTTCAGGAATCTCCTCCATAAAACCTGACGACCATCATGGCGTAGAGATAAACATGGCCTCTGGGTTTAAATACTGACGAAAACATCAGAAGAATTTCCAAAAGAGGTTATTCTTTACTATTTCTGAGTTCATTTGTAAGGTATTCAGCAATGTTAAAGTTCTCTACAAAGGGTGTAGCTCAGAGGCATGCCATTCAGAAGCGGCAACAAAAGTGGTCTCTTTAAAGTTTAGCTTAAACTTAATGGGACTAAACTTACTCATATGGATGAAGTGCCCGTTGTAACTTGGTTTTGTCAACGGCTGAGGTAGTCCAGCAGTCTTCAGCGATAACCTTTTAGGTGTAGCCAAGAGGCATGCCGTTCAGAAGCGGCAACAAAAGTGGGCCTTTTAAAGTTTAGCTTAAACTTAATGAGACTAAACTTACTCACATGGATGAAGTGCCCGTTGTTACGTGGTTTTGTCAACGGCTGAGGTAGTCCAGCAGTCGTCCGGGGATAACCTTTTAGGATCCAAAAAACCTTACATAATAAAACACTTATAAATATGTTTCAGGGTTTTATTGTTAATATACCTCAGTAATTACAATTCAAAAGGGTGTTGGTTGGTGTATGTTAGTAAGGCGCTTTAGCCGGCAGGCGCTTGATGTAGGAGATTTGGCCGCTCCGGTGGGCAGATTCAGTATTCGGACGGTTCGAGCTGGTTACGTTATCTGGCGGTTAAGGATTCGGATTGTTCGGTATTCCGTTGTCTTCAGGCGGTGGGCTTACTCGAGGGCTAAGAGTTGGCTTTTGCGCTCACCGTGGGTATTGCCGCTGCTTTGGTTGGAGTCTGGATAGACAAGAGCAGAGTTAAGGAAAAACAGTGTGCAATACAGTATGGATGCGAAAGGGTCGGGTTAGGATGCGAACAAATCAGCGTTAGAATGCGAAGTAGTTGCCTATCTGCGTTAGGATGCGAACTAGTTACCTAGTCGCGTTAGGATCCAAACGAATCAGCATTGGGATGCGAACTAGTTGCCTAATCTTGTTAGAATGCGAAATAGTTTCCTAGTCGCGTAAGGATGCGAACGAGTCAGTGTTAGATTGCGAACTAGTTGCCTAGCCGCGTAGCCGCGAACCAACCAGCAAGGGCTTACTCGAGGGCTAAGAGTTGAATTTTGCGCGCACCGTGGGTATCGCCTCTGCTTTGGTTGGAGTCTGGATGGACAAGAGCAGAGTTAAGGGAAAACAGTGTCCAATACAGTATGGATAGCGTTAGAATGCATTAGGATGCGAACTAGATGCCTAGCCGCATCAGGATGCGAACTAGTTACCTAGTAGCGTTAGGATGCAACGAATCAGCGTCAGGATGCGAACTAGTTTCCTAGTCGCGATAGGATGCGAACTAGTTTCCTAGTCGCGATAGGATGCGAACTAGTTGCCCTGTCTCGTTAGGATGCGAACTAGTTTCCTAGTCGCGTTAGGATGCGAACGAATCAGCGGTAGAATGCGAACTAGTTTCCTAGTCGCGTTAGGAAGCGAAGGATTCAGCGTTAGGATGCGAACTAGTTTCCTAGCTGCGTTAGGATGCGAACTAGTTACCTAGTACCGTTAGGATGCAACGAATCAGCGTCAGGATGCGAACTATTGTAGTTGCCTAGTCTAGATAGGATGCGAACTAGTTTCCTAGTCGCGTTAGGATGCGAACTGGTTACCTAGTCGCGTTAGGATGCGAACTAGTTTCCTAGTCGCGATAGGATGCGAACTATTTGCCCAGTCTCGTTAGAATGCGAACTAGTTTCCTAGTCGCGTTAGGATGCGAACGAATCAGCGTTAGAATGCCAACTAGTTGCTCAGTTTCGTTAGGATGCGAACTAGCTTCCTAGCCGCGTCAGGATACGAAGAATCAGCATTAGGATGCGAATTATTTTCCCAGGAAAATATAGGATGCCATCGGATCAGCGTTAGGATGCGAGCTACTTTCCTAGTCGAGATAGGATGCGAACGAATCATCGTTAGGATGCGAACTAGTTGCCCAGTCTCGTTAGGATGCGAACTATTTTCCTAGCCGCGTCAGGATACGAAGAATCAGCATTAGGATGCGAATTATTTTCCCAGGAAAATATAGGATGCCATCGAATCAGCGTTAGGATGCGAACTACTTTCCAAGTCGCCTTAGAATGCGAAGGAATCAGCGTTAGGATGCGAACTAGTTGCCTAGCTGCGTTAGGATGCGAACTAGTTACCTAGTCGCGTTAGGATCCAAACGAATCAGCGTTGGGATGCGAATTAGTTGCCTAGTCTCGTTAGGATGCGAAATAGTTTCCTACTCGCGTAAGGATGCGAACAAATCAGCGTTTGATTGCGAACTAGTTTCCTAGTTGCGTTGGGATTCCAACTAGATACCTAGCCCCGTTAGGATGCGAACTAGTTGCCCAGTCTCGTTAGGATGCTAACTATTTAGTTTCCTAGTCGCGTTAGGATGCGAACGGATCAGCGTTAGGATGCGAAATAGTTGCTCAGTTTCATTAGGTTGCGAACTAGTTTCCCAGCCGCGTTAGTATGCTAACGAATCAGCGTTAGAATGCGAACTAGTTGCCCAGTCTCGTTAGGATGCGAAATAGTTTCCGAGTCGCGTTAGGATGCGAACGAATCAGCATTAGAATGCGGACTAGTTTCCTAGTTGCGTTGGGATTCGAACTAGATACCTAGTCGCGTTAGGATGCGAACTAGTTGCCCAGTCGCGTTAGGATACGAACTAATCAGCGTTAGGATGCGAACTGGTTGCCCAGTCTCGTTAGGATGCGAAGTAGTTTCCTAGTCGCGTTAGGATACGAAGAATCAGCGTTATCATGCGAATTACTTTCCTAGTCACGTTATGATGCGATCGAATCAGCGTTAGGATGCGAACTAGTTTCCTAGTCGCGTTAGGATCCAAACGAATCAGCGTTAGGATGCGAACTAGTTTCCTAGTCGCGTTAAGATGCGAACGAATCGGCGTTAGGATGCGAATTATTTTCCTAGGAAAATATAGGATGCCATCGAATCAGCGTTAGGATGCGAACTACTTTCCTAGTCTCGTTAGGATGCTAACGAATCAGCGTTAGGATGCGAACTGGTTGCCCAGTCTCGTTAGGATGCGAACTAGTTTCCTTGCCGCGTTAGGAAACGAAGAATCAGCGTTAGGATGCGAATTATTTGCCTAATCATGTAAGGATGCGATCGAATCAGCGTTAGGATGAGAACTAGTTTCCTAGTCGCGTTAGGATGCGAACTAGTTGCCCAGTCTCGTTAGGATGCGAACAAGTTTCCTAGTTGCGTTAAGATGCGAACGAGTCAGCTTTAGGATTCGAACTAGTTTCCTTACTCAATTTAATTGACTATGACCGACCACTTGTTCCATATATTAAGTTAGTAAGTAGGTGTTCCTTAATGGAAGTTTAGGTTTACAAACTCACTTAGACAATTTTAAGTCCTTAGTAGCGACAGACCTAACCCTTTGGTGGGAAACGAACCAATGACCCCCTCTTTGGAAGTCCGAGCACGTTTCCAACTTGGCTACTGGGGCGCCTTCCTAAATGGAATGTTCATGGGAAATTTAGTATTGAGAATATGTGTATATTTTGTGCCTGTGGTTTGTCTATGTCTTCAAGACAACCTTGAAGATGGCCATCTAGCATGAGAGCATATCCTTGTAAACCATTTCATTGACATCGCCCACAAATTCTCGATGACATCTTCAAACAAGCTGTAAATCTTATACTGATAAGCAGCAGAGTCATGTCAATGTTGTTGACTGGTCAGGCACAATATCAACAAATTTTCACTTATCATCCTGAATTTGAATTTTTGTTGCCCGCCAGGCATAATAAAGTTTATGTTTGACATTTTATGAAGGCTGGCAGCAAATATGCCTGCGAAGACATCACAACAAGTCACACAACAATTGAAAACTTTGTAAAGTCTAATAATAATGCAAACATTTGCAAGGGGGACATCAAGTTTTCCTAAAGAAGAGTATGACTTTAAATCAAGCAACGCATAACGTTTGATACCCATCTCCTCAGAGAAAGGAACATAAGTAGAAAATAGGTTAAACAAAGTCAAGGGCCAAGCTTTCAAAACGGACTTTTTGATAGTTTTCCCATCACAAAGAAACCTCCACCGTAAATGGATTATTCATTCGTCTTGAACTTAAGGTATGCTCAAGGGGCAAAGGAGGAAATTCATCTTAAAAGACATTATCTACACCGCATCTGTACAAAGCCCCAAGGAAGAGTGGTGCTATTGCTTACTCAACCGTGCTTGGATGGCTAAGAAAACTCCTGATGATGAATTCCTGTTGTACCCAAACGATTAGCCTAAAGCAACAGCCTTAAAATGGTTCGGTTTCAACAGATAAATCTTCATCAAAAATGCCGCTTAAAAGACCCCAAAAATCCTGACACAGGATGATTTGATGTTGTTCTTATCCATGTAAAATGTGTGATTGGAGGCTTGGTTCGTGACTTAAAAATTTCTGGATTTAATTTACTTAACGGTGAGAGAAATCAGAAACACAAATCATGTATTCCAGCAAGGAGTAGTCTAAATATTTATCTTCTTCCCTCTCTAAACCCTCTTCAAGATTTATCGAGTTTTCCAGTAAAAAAGTAAAACGCAAACCATTTGAGATGTTTCAAAAACTTTATTATCGCCTTCAAGTGCAATCAAAACATTTATCAATGGAACTCGTCCCTATGGCTACAGCGGGCTCGTTTGCATTTCTTAATATGTTCGAGCCAATTTTTGATGACTCTGCTGGACATTTCAGCCGAAAGACATTTCTGAGCTCATCCAACAACGTCGCACAGTGGGCCAAATGGCAAAAAAATTGGAAATAAGTCTACAACTTTTTATCTGTTGATTTTAGCCATACAAAATGTTCTAGACATTTGTAGAGGAGGACATAGGCTTTCAGAAAAGTGCTGTTGTTGGTCCATATCTTTAATACAGGGTGAGCTACAGGGTGTGAAAGTTGACCACTTTTGACTTCTCCAAGCTTCTGGGGGCCATAACTTTTGATCTACTCAACCGATTTACATGATTTAGGACTCTAGAGAAAGAGCTTGACAAGATCTAAAAAACTTATGCATAAAGTACCATGCCATCGTGTACTGTTAAGGAGTTATGAATTGTTTAATTTTAAAATATGAAAATTTGGCCTTGGTTTTTTTCAGTGTTTTTTTAATAACTCCGTCAATTTTAAAGCTATAAACTTCATACTTCACACAAATTATGCCAGCATATGTGTGCATAAAATACAAAAGGAATCACGTGAATATCTTTGGCGGTTTAAAAATGGCATCGTTTTCAATATGAAAAATATTTTTTTTGTCAAAAAATTGCAAAATTTTTCAAAAAAGATACTCCCATTTCCTTTAAGTTTTCGCAAACTTTGGCCGTCAAAGCATTATCATTTCTTTCCATTTTCACAAAGTCGAGGTATTAAGAAAAGTTTTAAGTGCTAATTTGGCTAATTTCGATATCAAACAACACCGTTATCTTAAGACCAAAATGGCCAATTTTTTTACTAAACTTCAAAAGTTTCTCACTGGAAAAAAAGTTCCACGGGGATTTTTTCGCTTTTTTTGAACTTAAATGAAAGCTTAAAATGTTCCCAACATTTTAAGGTATGTCTCGCCATATCCTAGCCATAAATGAGATCGTAGCGATCAAAATACTGAAAAAAGTCAATTTTCAAGTAGTGCTATATTCATTGCTAAAAAACAAGTATTACGTCACATTTTATTGCAAAGATGTTAAATAAACTTTTATTTGGTAACACTTCTTCTACAAAACACAAAAAGAATCATGGAAATATCTCTATTCTATTCCATTTTATGGAACCGGCAATAAAAAAGTCAATTTTTCAAAAAAGTCGAATTTCCCAAATTTTGTTTTTGTTGTCCTAATTGCACATGACACACTATAGCCATATTTACGCAACATACCTTATCGTAAAGGAAATTTTCATACCTTTCCAACGATGTATAAAACATTTCTCAACTCGGATTCTATCTACTCTAAAATTCATTTACACTTCATTAAACTCTATATAAAAATGTCTATTTGTGAAATGGAACCTTATATGGGGCCTACACTAAAACATTGATAGATTTGCCCAGGGTTTACAATACAAATGTGTTAGAATAAAAAAAGGTCTCCTGCCAAAGTTTAAAAAAATTGGAATAAAAATATGTGTTTTAGAGCGAAAACACTTCGCATCGGCGTGCGTTTATATGTACAGGGTGGCTGATGAATATTGCTACAATGATGAATATTGCTACATTTTTTTTTCGGTGTATGGAATACATTTTTCTTTTATTCATGTTAAATTAAATTATTAAATTAATTATTAAATTATTATTAATTAAATTAATTAATTAATTAATTAAATTAATTATTAAATTATTATTATTAAATAGAAAAAAAGTTATTACATTTTTTTTTGGTAGCGGCTTTCATCAGCCACCCTGTATATTAGCTACTCCCAAAATAAAAAAGCATTTTAGTTTTGTATTATTTGATTTTATTCTCTACCAAATAATCTAAGGTATCAAAATTTAAAAGCTCTTTAATTTGAATGGCATCGGGATCGTCCTTATCTATATCGTCACATATTTTTGGTAGCCATTTAGTTCTGATGCTGTATAGTACCGGATCAGACGATAACAATAAATATTGAAGTAAATCATAATTTTGGTTAAATTTGGTGCTCTTTCGGGTATTGAAAAGCCGGAACTGTTTAACATCTCTATTACGGGATTCCTGAGCTTCTTCTGTAAGTTCTCCTAACGGAAGTATGTTGTATTCCACAATTTCCTTGCCATGATGTAAGACTTTATGTACTGTCGGTGTTAAAGCTTTCCACGAATATAAATCAGATAAAATGTTTTTTGTGTCATTACTATAAGCTTCAAATTTGGTTGAATTTATCATCTTTTTGCTATTGATTACAGCCAAAATCACTTTGAATCGTCTTAGCAAGTGTTCATCAAGACCGGTTATTTTAGATGTCGATACGGGGTCCTCAAAAAACCGCCTTGCCGAGTTGCCATCATTTGTGCTTCCGTATCCGTAAAGAGGTTTATCTATTATAAGTCCCTTTTGTTTAAACTCCAACTGGATTCGATTCTTCTCTTCCTGCCTCATTTTGTGAAGATCTTGGTTGTTTCTAGCAGAGACATCGCGGTTTCCAGGGCTAGTCCGATATTTAAGGTCATACGATAAATGCAAACAATACTCCATGAATCGAATTCTACAGTGCAGGGGCGAAATACCGAAATTGAGCGCATTTTCGTTTACTAAATTTTCATCAGACTTGTCCTCGAATTGCCCATTCTTCTTGCCACAAATATTGCATCTCCAATTGGACATAACGCCAGTTAATGCGTTTGCCACCTTTCCATCGATCATAGTGAGTTGTAGTTGAAACGAAACTTTTATATTTCTTCCCAATTGGTTTATAACAATCATGGGTAATGCAGCAATTTCTTCCTTTATTTCGTTCACCAAAGATCGTGTTGTGTTCCGGTCTTCCTTTGTATACTCAAACCGAATTGGGCGACATAAATATTTTGACCCAGGTGTTCTATTTATCCATATATCTTGAAATGCATTTTCTTTCGATGATGAAGATTGGTCCTTGTACAATCTCATTCTCAATGGTACTAATGATGCCATGAAAATTGATGCGAAGTTGGTATCTATTTCTGTTTGTTGCTTATATTCGGAAAATCCAGATGATCCATCACAACCCCATTTGCTGATCAAAACCACTTCGGAATTATTACATGTGTTCAACTGTTCTTCAGTAAAATTAGAAATAATTCTAACAGCTGTATTTTCAACAAGATCAGCAAGTTTCACTCTTGCTTTTAATTCGTCCACGTATATATTTGATGGCACCATTTTCGTCCTGGTGTTGTACAATTTATGTTTTGAGGGTAAACAACCCCATCCTTTTTCACGAAGAGCCTTCCTCATTGTTGAGTATTTGTTTCTTGAGAGGCCTAGGTTCAAAATCAGGGCCAGTGCATCTTCCTCCGTGAATTCTGTAGTCGATTTTGGAGTTGGAATACTTTCTACCATTCTCTTTACCCTTTTCGGAGATGCTAATGGTAAAACATCGACAATTCGTCCAACATTTTTTGGTTGTGTTTTTAACAATGCTGTTTTGAACGTATCTTTTATTAAATTTGGCGGATGTGCCGCCAATAGTTCCTCTTGTTTTTTCTTTTTGGTTTTCTCCGTAACTTCGTCGTATGCTTTGCTAGGCCGGCCGGGAATCAGCGGTTTAATTTCAATAAGTAGATCCGATTTCAGCCACTTCTCATACATTTTGAAAAACTTGATTTTTGCGAATGAACATTCTGGCAACCTTCTCTCAAATGATTTGTAGAATTTTTCAAGTTTGTCTAAAGCGTCTTTATTTAGCCTTATTCCATATATGTGGTCCAAAGTGTAAACAAGTTCCTTAAATGACTCCGTGTATGATTTGGAATCATTTTTGATGTCCCATACAATTTTCGAAAGAGTGGAATACTTCAGTATGACTTCCATAACTTATAAATGTCCTTTACGCCTCTACAAAATATAATGAAGAAAATTTGGATTTTGTTCAAATATTTATGCAATATATTCACAATTAATGACCCATTTCAGGTATCAGACGCAATCGTAAAAAGGGGTCCAAAGTGCCTCTTTTTACTTACTCTTCTATAATTATTTACCTGGACTCGAATTTGGTTAAAAAAATGACAATGAATTTTTTATGGGTAGGTTTTTTCACATTCATTGATACGGTGGATTTCCTGGGAATTCGACATAGCGAAACAGGTAACATTTGTCTGCATCAAATCTTAACACAAATATATATATATATGCAGGTATATTTCTAGGTTACTTTTTATTCAAAAATCATCAGCTTACATTAAAAATAGATGTAGGTACTATACAAACGCACGCCGATGCGAAGTGTTTTCGCTCTAAAACACATATTTTTATTCCAATTTTTTTAAACTTTGGCAGGAGACCTTTTTTTATTCTAACACATTTGTATTGTAAACCCTGGGCAAATCTATCAATGTTTTAGTGTAGGCCCCATATAAGGTTCCATTTCACAAATAGACATTTTTATATAGAGTTTAATGAAGTGTAAATGAATTTTAGAGTAGATAGAATCCGAGTTGAGAAATGTTTTATACATCGTTGGAAAGGTATGAAAATTTCCTTTACGATAAGGTATGTTGCGTAAATATGGCTATAGTGTGTCATGTGCAATTAGGACAACAAAAACAAAATTTGGGAAATTCGACTTTTTTGAAAAATTGACTTTTTTATTGCCGGTTCCATAAAATGGAATAGAATAGAGATATTTCCATGATTCTTTTTGTGTTTTGTAGAAGAAGTGTTACCAAATAAAAGTTTATTTAACATCTTTGCAATAAAATGTGACGTAATACTTGTTTTTTAGCAATGAATATAGCACTACTTGAAAATTGACTTTTTTCAGTATTTTGATCGCTACGATCTCATTTATGGCTAGGATATGGCGAGACATACCTTAAAATGTTGGGAACATTTTAAGCTTTCATTTAAGTTCAAAAAAAGCGAAAAAATCCCCGTGGAACTTTTTTTCCAGTGAGAAACTTTTGAAGTTTAGTAAAAAAATTGGCCATTTTGGTCTTAAGATAACGGTGTTGTTTGATATCGAAATTAGCCAAATTAGCACTTAAAACTTTTCTTAATACCTCGACTTTGTGAAAATGGAAAGAAATGATAATGCTTTGACGGCCAAAGTTTGCGAAAACTTAAAGGAAATGGGAGTATCTTTTTTGAAAAATTTTGCAATTTTTTGACAAAAAAAATATTTTTCATATTGAAAACGATGCCATTTTTAAACCGCCAAAGATATTCACGTGATTCCTTTTGTATTTTATGCACACATATGCTGGCATAATTTGTGTGAAGTATGAAGTTTATAGCTTTAAAATTGACGGAGTTATTAAAAAAACACTGAAAAAAACCAAGGCCAAATTTTCATATTTTAAAATTAAACAATTCATAACTCCTTAACAGTACACGATGGCATGGTACTTTATGCATAAGTTTTTTAGATCTTGTCAAGCTCTTTCTCTAGAGTCCTAAATCATGTAAATCGGTTGAGTAGATCAAAAGTTATGGCCCCCAGAAGCTTGGAGAAGTCAAAAGTGGTCAACTTTGACACCCTGTAGCTCACCCTGTATTAAAGATATGGACCAACAACAGCACTTTTCTGAAAGCCTATGTCCTCCTCTACAAATGTCTAGAACATTTTGTATGGCTAAAATCAACAGATAAAAAGTTGTAGACTTATTTCCAATTTTTTTGCCATTTGGCCCACTGTGCGTCGGTTTGTTGGCATAGACCAATGAATTGAGGTAGTCCCGGTACGGGCTAGCTGTGAGCACCATACAGGCTGGAACAATAAGGTTCGATCTGTATGGTGTTCAGGGCTGTCACGAGAAGCTTAGCTGCGAGCTGCAGAGCGCGTCCACAGGTTGCGGATAGTGAAATTCTCCATACGAAGTAACTGCAACGGCAGTCGCGCACAGTGAGAGGCCGGTCTGAACCGGCTCTTGCACAAATACTCAGTGCCTATGATGCTGGACAAGGCGTGTTACTGGCGCCTTTAAATAACCAATGGCCACCCTGTTCCCGCGGAGATAGGACCTTTTGACCGGCACGAGCTTGCTCACCTACAGGAGCTTGACCGCGACTTCCTCATGAAAATGTGGCTACAACAACAACTTGAAGTAGCCCAAAAAAGTAGCCCAAATCGCACGAACAAGACGGCCAATCGATTGGGCCATTTCTTGAGATAACACGCTCTTCAAACTTACTTTAATTGGCTATGACAGAACATTTGTTCCACTAGCCGAACGTAGAATAGCGTTCGAAACGCCTCGATCTTCTGCGCTCATTCTTAAATCTCTGACACAAAGTTTCGTGGTGTCTCCCACCACTAGATCTTTCCATCGGGCTTTTGGTCTTCCCGGTTTGCGTGTACCACCGTGTTTGCCTTCTTTGCAGGAGCTTCTTCATCCATTCTGACAACATGACCTAACAAACGCAGCCGTTATATTTTGATACTGTGGCTATGCTATTGTCGTCATACAAGTCGTGGTTCATACGACGCCTATATTCTTCATTAACGCTAACTGGTCCATATAGTTTACGAAGAGTCTTTCTCTCAAACACTCCAAGCACTTTCTCACTGTTCCTTTCACAAGTACCCATGCCTCAGAACCACATAACAACACGAGTAGTATCAGTGTCTTGTGTAATCTTCGTCTGTCGAAAGGTGGCCTTGTTTCTAAACTGCTTGCTTAATTCAAAGTATCATCTGTTTGCCAGTATTATTCTTCGCTTTATCTCAAAACTGGCTCATCAAACTTACTCTACAATAAAATGGTTGTAATGTGTGCCGTATGGCTTGTGGCACCGTCCTGTTGAAACCACATGTTGGCTAGATCCATATCTTCGAATTCAGGCCACAAATTATCAGTGAGGATGTTGCGGTAGCGTTGTCCATTTATGGTAACGTGACGATTGGCATGGTCGACGAAGAAGTATGGTCTAATGACGCCTCCGGCATGCAAACCACCCCAAACAGTTATTTTTATACCCTCCACCGAAGGCGGTGTCTGTCTTTCGAAAGCACGCATACTGTCAAAGGAGTAAAGCTCTAGTCTTGCAATTTTACACAATCAGATCGATATCTTGATTTTGGGTCTTGGGGCTAAATAAAAGCGCATTTATTGTCCGATTTCGCTGAACTTTGGTACAGTAAGTTATGTTAGGCCCCCCTCACCATTCTTGTTTATTTAGCCCGGATCGCTTCAGATTTGGATATAGCTGCCGTATAGATCGGTCTCTTGATTTAGGGTCTTAGATCCATACTAGGCGCATTTACTGTCGGATTTCGCAGAAATTTGATATAGCGAGTTGTCGACATCCCTGTTTAATACGGCTCAGATCGGTCCAGATTTGGAAATAGCTCCCATATATACTTATCTCGCGACTTAAGGTTTTAGGCCCATAAAAGGTGAATTTGTTTACCGATTTTGCTGAAATTAGGCGCAACGAGTTGCGTTAGGCCTCTCGACTTTGGTACCGAGTATGATTAAGATCGGTCTATATTTCGATATAACTGCCATATAGACCTATCTCTCAATTTGAGGTCTTGGACCCATAACAATCGTATTTATAGCCCGATTTCGCTGAAATTTGAAATAATTGGGTAAGTAAGGTTCTCCGACATTCCTTTTTAACACGGCTCAGATCGGTCAAGATTTTGATGTAGCTGCCATATATACTGATCTCCCGATTTAAGGTTTTAGACTCATAAAAGGTGAATTTATTAACCGATGTCGCTGAGATTTACCACAATGAGTTCTGTTGGGCCCTTCGACATTCGTCCCGAGTGTGGTCAAGATCGGACTATATTTGGATATAGCTGCCATATATACCGATCTCCCAATTTCAGTTCTTGGGTCACTTAAAGCACGTTTGTTACTCGAATTTCGCTTAAATTTGACACAGTGGAAAGTGCTAGACTCTTTGTCATTCTTGTTCAATATAGGTCTATATTTCAGATAGGTCTATATTTGAGTATAGCTGTCATATACACATACCGATCTCCCGATTCACAGATGGTAGAGTTTGAGCCACTGGTGAAAATAGAGAAGTCCACTTATTGATATCCGAAGGGGGGCGGACCCTCCCCCTTACGCCAATTTTCAAAAACGCCAGATCTTGGAGATGGGAGCACTGATTTAAACGAAATTTTGTATACCACCTAACAGAAGCAACAAAAACACGAAATTGGTATTAAATTTTGGGGTTGAATATCCTGGGGCGACGCCCCATCCGAAAACCCACCCGAACGGACATGTTTACCGATTGGGACAATATGGGTATCAAATGAAAGGTATTAAGGAGTAGAGCACGAACTTGGTATAAAAAATTCACTCTAAGTGTTCGGAGGTCTCCCACCCTCAATAGGGAAATATGGTTATCAAATGGTATTTAAAAGTAGATTAGGTACCTTTCATAAAATTTTTACCTTAAGTGTCGGGGGGGTTCCCCACCCCCAACAAGACACTTTTATTCCTTTGGGCAATATGGGTATCAAATGAAAGGTATTTAAAAGTAAAGTACAAATCTGATATAAAAGTGTATTCTTTGGTGTCTGAGGAACACCCCACCTCCCCACAACAGGACATATTTGCCGATTGGGACAATATGGGTATCAAATAAAAGGTGATTGGATGTTGAGAACACATTTGATATAAGAATTTGGTCCGAGGTGTCTAAGGAGCCTATCCAACCCCAAAAACCCTCAAGGCGGGCATGAATGTCCAACGCCACAAAATGGAAGGTCTTTGAGAGTTTTACTACGAATCTGATATACACACTTAAGAGAGAGTATGGGACCGGCCCAACCGCATAAAACGCTTCAATAAGACGCGTAGTTCGATCGGGAAAATATGGGAATTAAACGAAAGGTCTATGACAGTAGAGTTCGAATTTAATGTTGGTATAATGATTCAAGTATCTGGGTCACGTCCTGCCGTTCAACAGGACATGTAGGTATCGACGTTAAAGGACTCAAATAAATCGTCCTATGGATCTTAGCGTTGGGGGGACCGACCCTTTCCTCCCAATTACAACAACACCGATCTGTCATGTGGGGCGACCTAGAATATATTGTATTAAATGAATGGACGTGTAAGAGGGCAATCGCCCTTCCCAATCCTACCCAAAAAAGGAAGTATAAAAAATAAATGAAGCCCAATCAGGATAGAATAGGACACCAATAAAAGGTCTTTGGTTGGAAGTACACTTTTTACCCTCAAATTGGGATAGACACAGAAGGACCTGCGGATTTTTAAAAATGTGGTATCCCAAGTGGTAGGACAGAGTGGGCCTGGGGTCTACATTGAGAACCCAGAGACTAAGATCTGTTTTAGACTGCCAGGCCATAATACGGCCCTGCAGGCGGAGATCCGTGCAATCACGGAATCCGTGAAGTGTGTGGTGCTAACGCGAGGACGTCGAGTGTGAACATCTTTACTGACAGTAAAATTACCAAAATGGCAATAACAACCAGGACGGTAAGGTCACGAGCTGTCTTGCAGTGTAAGAAGGAGATTAAAGCCTTCTCTGAGGATGGCAAAATCCGCATCGCGTAGGTACCGGGCCATAACGGAGTAAGGGGGAATGAAAAGGCAGATGATTTTTCGGTAGAGGCCAGAGGACTGCCTTCAGTAAACATGGTTAATCCGAAACCTTTCGGGTCGACGCAGTCCGAGTTAAAAACCTGAGAAGACGAGGCTTTTACTGAAAGGAAGTAAGAAGGAGATCAGTATAGCTATTGGTATCATGACGGGACACATAGGACCACGAGCTCAGTTATGTAAAATCGATGCGGCAAATGATTGCATGTGTAAGGCATGCAGGGAAGATGATGAGACGATACAGCATTTCCTTTGTCATTGCCCGGCTTTCGCGTCTAACAGATACCGCAAACTAGACATATTTGTGGATTATGGTAAAAAAGGAGCTCAAATGTGATATCTGTTTTTTGGCCAAGTGTTTGAGGGACGACTCATCTCATAAACTCCCCATGAACTACACATATATACCGACTTTAGCAATATATAGCTCAAATGTGGTTTTTGGGAGTAAAGTATGAATCTGATACCCATATTTGGGGCAAAGGGTTTGGTTACTCCAATCCACCACCAAAATCAAGAGAATGAAGTAGATCTAACATCAAAACTTTAATGAGCGGACCCTTCCCTCACCCTATTTTCAAACATGACAGATCTCGGAGATGGGTGCAACGATTTTGGTATACCTATACTTAAGGTCAGCCGCCCCAGCTCTAAAGCCCGCCAAATGAAAATATAATCTAATAATGACAATATTAGGCTCAAATGGAAGGTATTTGAAACTAGAGCACGAATCAGATGCAGGGGGTCCACCTCACCCTTAAAAACACACACCGAACATATTCACCGACCATAGCAATATAAGGCTCAAATGTTAGAAATTTGGGAGTAGAGCACCAATATGATATCCACATTGGGGCGAAATATCTGAAAGGTCGTACCAGCACCACCAAACAGGGACTTTTTCCTGACCGTGTCAATATAGGGCTCAGATTAAATAGGAGAATGAAAGAAGGCGCAGCGAAGCAGGACTTTTCTCCTGGCCGTGCCAATATAGGGCTCAGATTAAATAGGAGAGTGAAAGAAGGCACAGCGGAGCAGGCCCTGTCCAGTTGGTTTTGCATGATAACACCTCAGCAATAACTACCACTTATAAATTTCATGAAGATATCTCTATCCGTTCCAAAAGGCAGACTTATTTCCACTTATTTTTTCCCCATCCCACTGTGCGTCAGAGGGTTAAGAGAGCACGCATTTTAGTAATAAAATTTGTTGCTAGTTTTGTTCGTTTGTAAGACCATTCATGGTTAAATTATAGACCAAACTGAAGATGCTTAACATTGAAACAAAACACGAAACGTCCGTGAGCTACCAAGTGTTACCAACAAGATAATAGCTAAAAAATCACCCTTTATATTAATCACCTTTCGTAATAATCCAATGATCGCTACTGGTCATTTCCAAACAAATTAATTTAATTTCTTTCCGAGTTATACATTTGCCCGAGGTCACCGTAGCGCAGTGGTTAGTATGTCCGCCAACAAAGCTGTAAACTAGGGTTCGAATCCTGATGAGAGCATCGGAAAAAAATTTCAGTGGTGGTAGTGACCTAATGCTGGCGATATTTGTGACGTACTATATCATCTAAAAACTTCTCCCCAAAAAGGTGTCGCAATGCGGCATTCCGTTCAGACTCGTCTAAGAAAAAGGAGGACCTTTATCACTGAGCTTAAAACTTGAATTGGACAGCATTCTTTGATATGTGAGATTTACGTTTTCATTTGCTTTTAACTGAATATCGAACGAAGTTTTGTTATCAACGAGTAAATTGATTTCTTATGGCTATGGCGCAATATATTTGTCTAAGTCTAAGGTACCAGGTAGAAAAATTCTTCTTTTATTTTCTTTAATTTTCATATTCCTTGCTTATAATGGACATTGGGCAAAAAATAATAATGCAAATAATAAGCAACAACAACAACAAAAAGAATAAATAACCAGCATGAAAAGCTTTCAATTCTAAAAAGGGATTTTAATTTAATTAACTCCATAAAACAGGAAATGAAGTGCTACGAAATGAAATTTTATTATACCCACCACCGAAGGATAGGCGGTATACTCATTTAGTCATTCCGTTAGCAACACATCGAAATAAAAATTTCCGACCCTACAAAGTATATATATTTCGGATCGTCGTAAAATTCTAAGACTAGTTAACGATGTCCGTGTGTCTGTCCGTCCGTCCGCCTGTCCGTCCGCCTGTCCGTCCGTCTGTCCGTCCGTTTGTTGTAATCACTCTAGAGCCTTCAAAAATTGAGATATTGAGCTGAAATTTGGCATAGATACGTTTTTTTGATGCTCGCTGGTTAAGTTCTTGAACGGGCCAAATCGGACCATATTTGGATAGAGCTGCTATATAGACCGATTTTCCGATAAAGGTTCTAATGCCCATATAAACTTTATTTTTCATCCGATTTTGCTGAAATTTGAAACAGTGAGTAGTTTAAGGCTTCCCGACAACTGACCTAAATATGGTTCAGATCGGACTATATTTAGATATAGCTACCATATAGACCGATCTTCCGATGAAGGATCTAAAGGCCATAGAAGCTTATTTTTTACCCGATTTCGCTGAAATATAAAACAGTGGGTTATTTTAAGCCTCCCGACAACTGACCTAAATATGGTTCAGATCGGACTATATTCAGATATCGCTGCCATATAGACCGATTTCCCGATAAAGGGTCTAAAGGCCATAAAAGCTTTATTTATTACCCGATTTCGCTGAAATTTGAAAAAGTTTGTTATTTTAAGCCTCCCGACATATGACCTAAATATGGTTCAGAATAGTCCATATTCAGATATAGCTGCCATATAGACCGATCTGCCGATAAAGGGTCTGAAGGCCATAAAAGCTTTATTTATTACCCGATTTCGCCGAATTTGCAACAATGTGTTATTTTAAGCCTCCCGACATCTGACCTAAATATGGATTAGATCGGTCCATATTTAGACATAGCTGCCATATAGACCTATCTCGCGATAAAGGATCTGAAGATCATAAAAGCTTTATTTTTTACCCGATTTTGCTGAAATTTGGAACAATGAGTTATTTTAAGCCTCCTGATACCAGACTTAAATATGGTTCAGATCGGTCTATATTTGGATATAGCTGCCATATAGGCAGATCTGCCCGCAAGGGGTCTGAAGCCAATAAAAGTTTAATTTATTACCTGATTTCGCTGAAATTTTACCCTCCCCCGTACCCTAATTTTCAGAAATGCCAGATCTCGGAGATGGGTAGTGCGATTTAAGCGAAATTTTGTGTGTTCTCATATAGTACCCTAAAAATAAAAATTTGGTATCAAAATTTCGGATGAGTACCTAGGGGGGCTGCCCCACCCTGAAACCTACCAAACATACATTTAGACAAATCACGACAATATGGGACTCAAATGAAAGGTATTTAGGATAAGAAAACGTATGTGATATCCAATTGTCGGACCAAGTGCTAGGGGGATCACCCTAAGCCCCAAAACATCCCTAAATCGGACATATTTACCGCCCATGGCAATATGGGACTCAAATGAAAGGTATTTGCGAAAAGAATACGAATCTGATATCCAAATGTGGGACCAGCTTTCTAGAGGTCCACCCCTTCCCCAAAACACCCCCCAAACAGGACTTATTTACTGACCATGGGAATATGGGGCATAAATAAAAGGTATTTTAATGTAGAATTCGAATCTGAAATCCAAATAAGTGACTAAGTGTTTGGGGGGACGCCTCTCCCTAGAAACATTCCACCAAAGGGGACAAATTTATGACCATAGCAATATGGGGCTCAAATGAAAGGTATTTGGGAGTAGAGCACGAATTTTATATGAATATTCGAGAAAAATGTCTATGGGGCCATCCCACCCCCACAACATCACCCAAATAGTAAGTATTTTCTGACTATTGCAATATGAGGCTCAAATAAGGCGGTTTTTTTAGAGTAGAATACCAATCCGATATATATTTTCAAAGCCAACTCACTAAGTGGCCGCCCCATCCCCCAAAACACCCCCCATGCCGGTCATGTTTGCCAACTATGGAAATAAGGGCTCAAATTAAAGGTATTTGGGAGTAGACCACGTATCTGATATCAACATTACGGACCAACTGTCTAGGGGACGTCCCACCACCATAACAACCCCCAAATAAGACGTATTTGCTCATCAAGATAATTTGGGTCTTAAAGAGAGTGGATCTAAATATTCATAGTTTTTAGGGTCAATATCCCAAACCGCACATGTTTGCTGACTTTTGCAATGAGGAGTTTAAATGAGATTAAAAAACGAATTTGATATCCAATTTTGAGGTCAATGGCTATATGGGGTTCAAATAAATGATATATAGATATATGAGAATAGAGCACGTTGCTGATATATTTTCAGGGCTTAGTGTTTGGGGGACCACACCAATCCCCAAAACACCCCTAAATCGGCCATATTTACCGACTATGTCAATGTGGGGCTTAAGTGAAAGGTATTGGGGGTAGAGCAAGAATTGATACCCATTTTCGGGACCAATTTGCTGGGGGTCTACCCCTTTCCCAAAATATCCCACAAACAGTAAAAATTTTTTTACTGAACATCGCAATATGGGGCTCAAATAAAGGTATTTGTGAGTAGAATACGAATTTGATATCCAAATGTAGGACAATGTATTTTGACTGACTTTTGCAATAAGGAGTTTAAATGAGATTAGAAAACTAATTTGATATCCAATTTTGAGGCCAATGGCGATATGGGGTTCAAAAAATGATATATAGATATATGAGAATAGAGCACATTGGTTGTATATTTACCGGGCTTTGTATTTGAGGACCACCCCAATTCCCAAAACACCCCTAAATCGGGCATATTTACCGACCACATCAATGTGGAGCTTAAATAAAAGGTATTGGAAGGTAGAACAAGAATTGATACCCACTTTCGGGACCAATTTTCTGGGGGTCCACCCCTTTCCCAAAATACCCCACAAACAGCAATTTTTTAGTGACCATCGCACAATTGGGGCTCAAATAAAAGGTATTTGTGAGTAGAATACGAATTTGATATTCAAATGTAGGACAATGTATTTTAGGCCTTCCCCCCTTCCCAAACACCCCCCCCAAGGGTTAAACATTTTTCGCCCATGCCAATATGTGGCTCAAATGAAAGCTATTTGAGATAAGAAAACGAATTTGATAGCCAATCTTGGGGCCATGTGTTTGGGGGATGCCTCATCCTTTAAACATCCCTCCTAACCAATTCAATATGGGGTTTAAAAAAATGGTTTTTGAGAAAAGTGCACGGTGCTGATATTTTTTCAGGGCCAAGAGTCTGGGGGACCCCAAAAAAAAAAACCCCTAAATCAGATATCATGGAAAAATCGGGCTGAAACAGAGTATTTAAAGAATGGAGTACACCTTATATCCAAACTTAAATTCGTAGACCATTAAAGATCATATGGGATTCAGATAAAGGCACTTATTGGGTTGCCCAAAAAGTAATTGCGGATTTTTTAAAAGAAAGTAAATGCATTTTTAATAAAACTTAGAATGAACTTTAATCAAATATACTTTTTTTACACGTTTTTTTCTAAAGCAAGCTAAAAGTAACAGCTGATAACTGACAGAAAAAAGAATGCAATTACAGAGTCACAAGCTGTGAAAAAATTTGTCAACGCCGACTATATGAAAAATCCGCAATTACTTTTTGGGCAACCCAATATTGTCGTATCATGGTATTTCACTAAAAGATCTTTAATTGGCGAAAATAAATATTCTAAGGAAAAGTTTGTTCCATATAAAGTAAAAGAAGGCGCAGCGGAGCGGGCCCGGGCCAGTTAGTGACATTTTTTGGGTTGCCCAAAAAGTAATTGCGAATTTTTCATATAGTCGGCGTTGACAAATTTTTCGCAGCTTGTGACTCTGTAATTGCATTCTTTCTTCTGTCAGTTATCAGCTGTTACTTTTAGCTTGCTTTAGAAAAAAAGTGTAAAAAAAGTATATTTGATTAAAGTTCATTCTATGTTTTATTAAAAATGCATTTTCTTTCTTTTAAAAAAATCCGCAATTACTTTTTGGGCAACCCAATATATTAGACCACTCCATGTCCGTGCCGATTTTGAGTGTTTAAGTTATCCAATTTTCCCCGGATTTTGATGAAATGGGATTTACATATATACCCGAGGTGGTGGGTATCCAAAGTTCGGCCCGGCCGAACTTAATGCCTTTTTTACTTGTTTTTAGTTGCTTTTCTTTGTTTTATCGTCGCTGGTGGTGGTGCTGCTGCCGATGCTGCCAGCTTTGACTCGCCATTTAGGTCATCTACGGCAAACAAAAAAGAAAATAAGGAGACCCCATTCAACCCATTTCCTTTGCGGCATCCCAAAAAGGGAATTTTTTAAAAGAGACTGCCTTTTTGAGTGTGCTTTTATTTTGATATTACGATTGATTTGAGGCAAAATTTAATATGACATAGGCAGCAAAGGCGCTGTAGGGCAATGCTTGGCAAAGAGACTGCATGAATTAATAATTAATTGCGTTTTAATACATCTTTCATTCATGGCTTAAAGTGAAATACCATTTTCAATCAAAACTTTTGAGACAATTAAAATTCTCAGAAGTCCACACAGTTGTCGTAATTTCGGGGAATATTAAATTCTTAAATAGCTGCAGGTGTGAACGGAAAATGTGGTTAATATGAATGTAATGAAAGTGCAATGCAGTTAAGCCAATAACAAAATTTTGGTTTCAAGTGATACGGTAAATATGTAATTTAAACTTTAAGAAAATTTTAAATAATTGGATGCGTTAAAATTCCGGGAGACGTTGCGACCTGTATGAATTTTCTCTGATTTTTCTCTTGAAGTCGTTGTGAAAGGTCATTGTTCTCAATGTAAAAAAACAAGGAATCAAGATTGACCTTTGTTTTGGCCAAGTTAAACCAAATTTATATTCAAAATCCCCAAAGCATGTTCGTGATATTTGTAAAATTCTCAGGCCTTTATAACAATTTCATGGAAAGCAGTTCTCTAATATTCAATTAACAGTCTTCTCTTGTTCTTTGCAGCACATTCGATAAGATTTATGGCTGATGGTTGATTCCGACCAACCTTAACTTTTTCTCACTTGTCTTTCATATTTACTTGCCTTTTCTCATCGTAGTAAATTGATGTCTAGCTTTACTTACTTTCTCTCTTTTCGCAATATATAACACTTAAAATGTCACCATATATTTGGGTATATTTATACAGATTAACACAGTGAATATGTGAATGCTAGCATGCATGTGTGTGTGTGTGTTTGTGTGTGTGTGTTATCATGTTATTAGGGTTAAGTCCTTATTGACTGGCATTGACATCCATTTACGTTCCTTTGTTTGTGGTGGTATGGGGGCGGGGTACAGTTAGAGTCATTTTTCGTTCGAAACATCCTTTTCGGCTTTAATCGTGTTTAGCACAGCCACTGTTGCGACATATGCCAAATTTGTAAATCACTTCGTGGTTGTATTTTTCACCCGGATTTAAAATGATCGATGGGAAATTGGCCTGAAATGAGATGACAAAGCCGAATAAAAACATAGATAGAAAATGGTTAAAGTCAATTGATTAAATTATTTGCTTCCCCACCAATAGGCACAGTGGGGAGGGAAAGAAAAGAATAAAAATGGAAAATAAAAATTTAAATATTCTCTTTAAAAACACAAAATTTTCTAAAGGTAGAAATTATACGAAATTTTCTCTTACGACAAAATTTCACAAAATTTTCTCTAAAAACAAAATTTCACGAAATTTTCTCTAAAGAAAAAATTTCACGAAATTTTCTCTAAAGAAAAAATTTCACGAAATTTTCTCTAAAGAAAAAATTTCACGAAATTTTCTCTAAAGAAAAAATTTCACGAAATTTTCTCTAAAGAAAAAATTTCTATGAAATTTTCTATAAAGAAAAAATTTCACGAAATTTTCTCTACAACCGAAATTTCACAAAATTTGCTCTATCTACAAAATTTCATGAAATTTTCACTAAAGACAAAATTTCACGAAATTTTCTCTAAAGACAAAATTTCACGAAATTTTCTCTAAAGACAAAATTTCACGAATTCTCTAAAGACAAAATTTCACGAAATTTTCTCTAAAGAGAAAATTTTACGAAATTTTCTCTAAACAAAATTTCACGAAATTTTCTCTAAAGACAAAATTTCACAAAATTTTCTCTAAAAACAAAATTTCACGAAATTTTCTCTAAAGAAAAAATTTCACGAAATTTTCTCTAAAGAAAAAATTTCACGAAATTTTCTCTAAAGAAAAAATTTCACGAAATTTTCTCTAAAGAAAAAATTTCACGAAATTTTCTCTAAAGACAAAATTTCACGAAATTTTCTCTAAAGACAAAATTTCACGAAATTTTCTCTAAAAACAAAATTTCTATGAAATTTTCTGTAAAGACTAAATTTCTATGAAATTTTCTGGAAAGACAAAATTTTACGAAATTGTCCCTAAAGACAAAAGTTTACAAAAATTTTCTCTAAAGACAAAATTTCACGAAATTTTCTCTAAAGACAAAATTTCACGAAATTTTCTCTAAAGACAAAATTTCACGAAATTTTCTCTAAAGACAAAATTTCACGAAATTTTCTCTAAAGACAAAATTTCACGAAATTTTCTCTAAAGACAAAATTTCACGAAATTTTCTCTAAAGACAAAATTTCACGAAATTTTCTCTAAAGACAAAATTTCACGAAATTTTCTCTAAAGACAAAATTTCACGAAATTTTCTCTAAAGACAAAATTTCACGAAATTTTCTCTAAAGACAAAATTTCACGAAATTTTCTCTAAAGACAAAATTTCACGAAATTTTCTCTAAAAACAAAATTTCTATGAAATTTTCTGTAAAGACTAAATTTCTATGAAATTTTCTGGAAAGACAAAATTTTACGAAATTGTCCCTAAAGACAAAAGTTTACAAAAATTTTCTCTAAAGACAAAATTTCACGAAATTTTCTCTAAAGACAAAATTTCACGAAATTTTCTCTAAAGACAAAATTTCACGAAATTTTCTCTAAAGACAAAATTTCACGAAATTTTCTCTAAAGACAAAATTTGTATGAAATTTTCTTTAAAGACAAAATTTGTATGAAATTTTCTCTAAAGACAAAACTTCTATGAAATTTTCTCTAAAGACAAAATTTCTATGAAATTTTCTCTAAAGACAAAATTGCTATGAAATTTTCTCTAAAGACAAAATTTCTATGAAATTTTCTCTAAAGACAAAATTTCTATGAAATTTTCTCTAAAGACAAAATTTCTATGAAATTTTCTCTAAAGGCAAAATTTCTATGAAATTTTCTCTAAAGACAAAATTTCTATGAAATTTTCTCTAAAGACAAAATTTCTATGAAATTTTCTCTAAAGAAAAAATTTCTATGAAATTTCCCCTAAAGACAAAATTTCTATGAAATTTCCCCTAAAGACAAAATTTCTATGAAATTTTCTCTAAAGACAAAATTTCTATGAAATTTTCTCTAAAGACAAAATTTCTATGAAATTTTCTCTAAAGACAAAATTTCTATGAAATTTTCTCTAAAGACAAAATTTCTATGAAATTTTCTCTAAAGACAAAATTTCTATGAAATTTTCTCTAAAGACAAAATTTCTATGAAATTTTCTCTAAAGACAAAATTTCTATGAAATTTTCTCTAAACACAAAATTTCTATGAAATTTTCTCTAAAGACAAAATTTCTATGAAATTTTCTCTAAAGACAAAATTTCTATGAAATTTTCTCTAAAGACAAAATTTCTATGAAATTTTCTCT
Organism: Stomoxys calcitrans; assembly: GCF_963082655.1. Classification (NCBI taxonomy): domain Eukaryota; kingdom Metazoa; phylum Arthropoda; class Insecta; order Diptera; family Muscidae; genus Stomoxys; species Stomoxys calcitrans. The sequence goes on from NC_081555.1 coordinate 143,514,767, forward strand.
AAAGACAAAATTTCTATGAAATTTTCTCTAAAGACAAAATTTCTAAGAAATTTTCTCTAAAGACAAAATTTCTATGAAATTTTCTCTAAAGACAAAATTTCTATGAAATTTTCTCTAAAGACAAAATTTCTATGAAATTTTCTCTAAAGACAAAATTTCTATGAAATTTTCTCTAAAGACAAAATTTCTATGAAATTTTCTCTAAAGACAAAATTTCTATGAAATTTTCTCTAAAGACAAAATTTCTATGAAATTTTCTCTAAAGACAAAATTTCTATGAAATTTTCTCTAAAGACAAAATTTCTATGAAATTTTCTCTAAAGACAAAATTTCACGAAATTTTTTCTAAAGACAAAATTTCACGAAATTTTCTCTAAAGACAAAATTTCTATGAAATTTTCTCTAAAGACAAAATTTCTATGAAATTTTCTCTAAAGACAAAATTTCTATGAAATTTTCTCTAAAGACAAAATTTCTATGAAATTTTCTCTAAAGACAAAATTTCTATGAAATTTTCTCTAAAGACAAAATTTCTATGAAATTTTCTCTAAACACAAAATTTCTATGAAATTTTCTCTAAAGACAAAATTTCTATGAAATTTTCTCTAAAGACAAAATTTCTATGAAATTTTCTCTAAAGACAAAATTTCTATGAAATTTTCTCTAAAGACAAAATTTCTATGAAATTTTCTCTAAAGACAAAATTTCTATGAAATTTTCAATATAAAGGCAAAATTTCTATGAACTTTTCTCTAAAGACAAAATTTCTATGAAATTTTCTCTAGAGACAAAATTTTGTATGACATTTTCTCTAAAGACAACATCTTATATATAAAAATAAATTTGTGTATATTTGTAGGTTTGTTTGTTTGTTTGTATGTTTGTGTGTTCCTTATAGTCTCAGAAACGGCTAAACCGATTTTCTTGAAATTTTCACAGATGGTGCATAATGATCCCGTAGTAAAAATAGGGTATTAAATTTTTTGATATCTGAATGGGGGGCGGACCCTCCCCCTTACCCAAATTTTCAGAAACGCCAGATCTCCCCCACCCTAAAACCTACCAAACATATATTTAGACCAAGCACGACAATATGGGACTCAAATGAAAGGTATTTAGGATAAGAAAACGTATCTGATATCCAATTGTCGGACCAAGTGTTAGGGGGACCACTGATATCCAAATGTGGGACCACGTTTCTGGGGGTCCACCCCTTTCCCAAAACACCCCCCAAACAGTACTTTTTTTCTGACCATGGCAATATGGGGCTTAAATAAAAGCGATTTGAGTGTAGAATACGAATCTGATATCCAAATATGGGACCAAGTGTTTGGGAGTCCGACTCTCCCCAAAAACATCCCCCAAAGGGGACAAATTTACGACCATAGCAATATGGGGCTCAAATGAAAGGTCTTTGGGAGTAAAGCACGAATTTGATATGAATATTCGATAATAGTGGATATGGGGCCACCCCACCCGCACAACCACCATCCCCAAAGCACCCCTAAATCGGGCATATTTACCGACCATATCAATGTGGAGCTTAAATGAAAGGTATTGGGGGTATAGCAAGAATTGATACCCACTTTCGGGACCAATTTCCTGGGGGTCTACCCCTTTCCCAAAATACCCCACAAACAGCAAAAAGAGGAAAAGTTTATGGGGCTCAAATGAAAGGTTTTTATGAGTAAAGAACGATTTTGATATCAATATTCGGGGAAAAGTGTCTATGGGGCCACTCCACCGCCATAACACAACCCATATAGGACGTATTTGCTGACCATTGCATTATGGGGCCCAAATAGTACGCATTTGCTCACCATGACAATTTGGTTTTTAAACGGAGTGGATCTCGATATTGATAGTTTTTAGGGCCCATACCCCAAACCGGACATATTTGCGGACTTTTGCAATAAGGGGTTTAAATGATGGTTTTTGAGATTAGAAAACCAATTTGATATACAATTTTGAGGTAATTGACGATATGGGATATAATAAATGATAATTGAGAGTAGAGCACGATGCTAATTAATTTTCAGGACTTAGTGTTTGAAGGACCAGCCCACTCCCTAAAACATCCCCCAATGGGGCATATTTACCGACCACATCAATGTGGAGCTCAAATGAAAGGTATTGGGAAGAAGAGTGCCAAATTGATACCCACTTTCGGGAACAATTTTCTCCAAAACACCCCAAAAACAGCAATTATTTACCGACCATCGCAATATGGGGCTAAAATTAAGGTATTTGGGAATAGAATACGAATCTGATATCCAAATGTGGGACCATATATTTGGGGCACCGCCCTTTTCCCAAGACATCTCCCAATGAGTAAAAATGTTGGGGCCAAGTGTTTGAGGACGCCTCATCCCATAAACTCCCCTTAAACCAATGGCAATATGGGGTTTAAATAAATGGTATTTAAGAGAAGAGCATGATGATGATATTTTTTCAGAGCCAAGTGTCTAGGGCACCACCTCACCCCCGAATAAACCCCTAAATCGCACATCATGACAATATCGGGCTGAAGTAAAGACTTTTAAGAATTGAGTATATCTAACACCTACACATTAATGACCCTAAATCTTGCGAGCTAATTCACTCCTCTAGAGATAAAATTTCACGAAATCTTCTCAAAAGACAAAATTTCACCAAATATTTTCTAAAGACAAAATTTTACAAAATATTTTCTAAAGACAAAATTTTACAAAACTTCTCTAAAGACAACATTTAAAAAAAAATTCTGTAAATACAAAATTTCACCACATTTTCTTTGATGCTTTAAAGTTAAAATTTTCTCGAAATGCTTTCTAAGGCCGAAATTTCATTGAAAATATCCCAAGAAAAGAAATATCCATACATTTTTGTTCTAGATGCCAAATTTTGGCAAAGTTTTCTCTAAGGACAATTTTTTTACGAAATGTTCTCTTAAACAAATGATCGTGAAATTTTACATGAAATTTTCTCTGAACATAAAATTTTCTTTCTTTTTATACCCACCACCGAAGGATGGGGATATATTAATTTTTTCATTCCCTTTGCAACACATCGAAATATCCATTTCCGACTCTTCAAAGTGTATTTGTTCTTGATTTTGACTTTGTAGCCATGTCTGTCTGATGAAATCGCGCTACAGTCTTTCAAAGATAGATATATTAAGCTGAAACTTTGCACAGATTCTTGTTTTAGTTCATAGGCAGTTCCACTTCACTCGACATCCTACTTCAAATTGGCTCAGATCGGTCCATATTTGGATATAGCTGCCATAAAGACCGATCTCTCGATTTAAGGTCTTGGTCATGCCAGCCAGGAGATCTTCATCAGCAGGGGCTGCCCCTCAGTGTACAACACACTGCTACAACAACAAGGTCCTCGCCCCATAAAGGGAGCATTTATTATCTGATTTCGCTGAAATTTTACGTAGTGACTTATGCTAAGCTGTTCGACATCTATGTTCTTTATGGTTCAGATTGGTCCATATTTGGATATAGCTGCCAAATAGACCAATATTTAACCAAAATTGATCAGTGACTTGTATTTAGTAGACCACTCAATGTCCGTGCCGAATTTTGTCCCAATTGGACCATATTTGAATATTGCTACTTTGGGTGCATAAATAATGAATTTTTTACCGGATTAGGGCGGATTATGTGGTTTACACATATACACTAGGTAGTGGCCCGGCCGAGCTTCATGTCTTTTTACTTGTTTGAAAGGTGAATTGTCTCGAAATTTTCCTTAAAATTAACTGTTCATGAAATTTTTCCCAAAAAAAAAAAATCTGCAAAAACCAGATTTTATTAACATTTTCTCATAAAAAATAAGCTTCCACAATATTCTCGTAAAATTTTCGCTAGGTCAGGTTGAATCCGCCCCATGCCACTAAGGTTATAGACCTAAGCCAGAAAATCGGCTTGTTGTATTCACGCGCCTAACTAGGACTGCGTCGCCCCAAAAAGCTACGTATTCACCAAGTTTACTGATGGTTGTCCTCTGGCCTCCATTTTTATAAAAGGCGTTAATCTCCTCCTTACCCTCCAAGACTGTTCGTGACCTAACCGTCCTGGTTTTTATAGGTTTGATGGCCAATTTAATGTCCGTATTGTTGTTCTCTGAGGCCACCGTGGCGCAGAGGTTAGCATGTCTGCCTGTGACACCGACGCCAGGGTTCAAATCCCAGCGTGAACAACAACAAAACTTTCAGCGGTGGTTATCCTCTTACTAAAGCTGGCGACATTTGTCAGGTATCCTGCCATGTTGTAACTTCTCTACCAAGTGGTGTCGCTATGCGACACGCCGTTCGCACTCTGCATAAAAAAGGAGCCCCCTTATCATTGAGCTTAAACTTTAATCGGACTGCACCCATTGATATGAGAGAAGTATCCCCTGCTCCTTAATGGAATGTTCAATGGAAATTTAGTATTTAGCAGTAAAGTTGTTCTCACTCGAGATCCTGCGGTAAAACCATACCACCTCACGTATCTTCGACTGGAGGACCCTATTATGTTCAGTCCTTAATGTAGACCCATACTGTCCTCTAGCTTTGTTCCATCTGTGTTGCTTTAACTTCCAGGTGACAATGCCAGAGTTCCGCCAATTCAAGACTGTGCCGCTAGCACTCGACCTTAAGTGTCATCTGATCCTAAAGCTCATTCATTTCCATCTGGGTATTCTATTATTAGCCCTATTATACCGCAATGGAGGTATAATAGGCCACCGTAGAGCAGAGGTTAGCATGTCCGCCTATGACGCTGAACGCCTGCGTTCGAATTCTGGCGAGACCATCAGAAAACATTTTCAACGGTGGCATTCCCCTCCTAATGCTGGCAACATTTGTGAGGTAATATGCCATGTAAATCTTCTCTCCGAAAAGGTGTCGCACTGCGGCACGCCGTTCGGAAAGGAGGCCCCTTATCATTGAGCTTAAACTTGAATCGGACTGCACTCATTGATAGGTGAGAAGTTTGCCCCTGATCCTGAGTGGAATGTTCATGGACAAAATTTGCAATTTGCATACCGCAATGTTATGATCTGCTCCTATCCTTTATCTATTCTCCCATCGCTTTAATCCTCATAGACGGAGTCGCTACCTCTTAATTAATCAGTATGTCTATAGGCCTAGATATTCGGAAAGTCTCCACTGCCCTTGTCGGTGTGGTCCTCATCAACACGCCTTTGCCAAGACAACATGTTCTCTAAACCTGTTTTTACATCCTTATGTTGCACCTTGTGTCCATCGTCGTTCACCAAACAACTTCCGGTTCTGTTGTTGTTGTTGTAGCAGTGTGTTACACACTGAGGTGGCAGCCCTTGCCGATGAAGAACTCCATCGGGTCAATCCGGTACGTACAATCGGCTGCCATGGGATTGTACACGGGTTGGAACTCTGGGCTCCGATTTGTGTGGTTTTCAACGTCATCACGATCAGCTGGAAACTCCTAGGCGAGTCCACATGTTGCGGATAGTGGTATGTCCCAAAAATGAAGTAGCAGTCGCGGACAATCAACGGTATCGAATGGAGAGTCTCTGAGAGAGGCCGGGCGGAACCGTCTCATGCTTAAATACTGAGTGCTTATGATGCTCGATATGACAAGGCGAGTTATTGGCGCCTTTAATAACCAAAGGCCATGTTCACCTTGGCGATCGGTCCCATGGACCGGAACGAGTTTGCTCACCTATGGAGCTTGACAAGGATTGCTACCTCCACATACAAATGTGAGTACGATTACGACGACGACCAAGCAATTAAGATTACGTTAGTATTGGTCTAATCAGGCCTTTATGGGGTCAGTGAACTATTTTCGAACTATTTTATTCAGGCCCCATTTCCATTCTTTGACCCTTCTACATAGTGGTCAACATCTGTAAGCGATCTCGGTATGCCCCTGGATGTGGCACTTTCAGTGCAATTTCTTACCAAAAATCACTCCCAAGCATTTTATCTTGCCAAATTTCGTTTCTGTTGAGGAACGTTATGCCTCAAATTGCCTCACCGTTGTCTTCCTCGTAAGCACTCAGAGCTATGTCTTCTTTTGGGTTGCCATCTCCAATGACCTTTTGGTCCTTCTGCGTAGCTGATTCGAATTTTTACCATTTAGAAGTATTATAACATTGTCTGAGTAACAGTCAGGCTTAGTCAGGATCCGTAGTAGACTATTTCGGTGGTAACTCCCGTGGTCCATAGGTTAGCATGTCCGTCTATCGTGCACAAACGCCCGGGTTCAAATTTTGCCGGCGAGAACACCTTAAAACATTTTTCAGCTGTGGTTATCCCCTCACCAAATGCTTGCAACATTCGTGAGTATTTCAGCCATGTTCAACATCTCAACAAAGAGGTGTCACTTTTCAGTGACACGCCGTTTGGACTCGGCATAAAACAGGAGGTCCCCTTACCCTTATACACAACTTTTTACAGGGCTTTCTCCACCTAGCTTCCCTTGCCATAGATTTGCTGCTTGTATCCGAACAACTCGCTGGATATCCTTCTCTCTATGTGGTATCCACTATTTGCTCCATGGTTTTGAGTGGAAAGGACATAAGTTTTGGTGAAGCTTGCCTTGCCGGACTTAGGTAAAAACACCACCCTTGCATTCCGTCAGGCTTTCGGTGTATACGCTAGTCCCTGGCACTCTGTGAATCTAGTGGCCGGATGTGCCACCAGGTAGTCCGCCTCCTTCTGTAGTTATGCCGAAAATATTCCATCAGGCCCAAGTGACTTCAACGGTTGGAAGCTCATCCAGGATTCCTTTACTAGGTTGCCCAAAAAGTAATTGCGGATTTTTTAAAAGAAAGTAAATGCATTTTTAATAAAACTTAGAATGAACTTTAATCAAATATACTTTTTTTACACTTTTTTTCTAAAGCAAGCTAAAAGTAACAGCTGATAACTGACACAAGAAAGAATGCTATTACAGAGTCACAAGCTGTGAAAAAATTTGTCAACGCCGACTATATGAAAAATCCGCAATTACTTTTTGGGCAACCCAATAGAAAGTTCCTATAGATGAGCTTCCGATCAACCTCATTGTTATCTAATTCAGGTGTCTCGTCGTAAAATGTGCCTCAACACGTCTTTCGTTGTTTCTATCCTCAAGGATTCCTTTACGTGAAAGTTCCTAATGATGAGCTTTCGATCAACCTCATTGTTCTCTAATTCCGGTGTCTGGTGTCGTATCCTGTGGAAATGTGCCTCAACACGTCTTTCATTGTTTCTACTCTTATTTTCATGCCGCCCACCAAAGTCTCAATTTCGACAGGGGTTTCTGAGATAAACTTTTTTTATCTTGGCGGCATAGTTAACTCTCTCGACCTGTTTACAGAATAGCTTCCTGGAGTTTCATTTCGTCGCCCTGGTCATCCCACTGTATTGTTGATCCATGTGTAATACACATCCTAATTAACCCCAGCTCTTTTACGTTATGCTCTGTTATAAAGTCTACAGACCTCTTTGTATCCCTAAGGACAAAATTAAATCAAAATTTTCCTTAAGAACAAAATTTTCTTATAATCAAACTTTCCTTAACGACATAATCTCTGAAGACAAAAATTGTCTCTAGAGTCAAATTTCCCATATAACACCCCACTGTGCATTGTTATCCAAACACCAAACAAGAATGATGGGAACTGAATACAGATCTGGTGTTTCCTTTAGCCCTATGATTAGCATTGGATGGCGGTGCTGTTTTTGGCCAGCCTGCTAGACCTTTGCCTTTCTCACTGTTGTTGCTGCTACTGCTGCTTTAGCTTTTTGACATCATTGGGAGGGTGGCAAGTAAAAGCCTTCGTCTTGTGGAGCTGTTTTGCAAACGTAGAGCTTAAGTTTATCAACAAACAATTACAGGATTTACGCCCTGTCAGACAATAAGTCACTATTTGACAGCTAAAATAGACTTTAACACCTTATAGCTCAATGTCTACATACGTAGGTGCATAAAGTACCCCACACACATACACACCCACCCACCCACATACACATGGAGTGTATCCATGAAACTTGGAATATGGAAAACGCAAGGAAATGAGCTTATGATGGTAGTAGTGCGGTATTGTGTGGTAATGGTGCCCATGCTTTCTTTACGAGTATGTCTAATGCGTCACACCACTTGTCAGTGCGTCAGTCACTCATTGATGTTGATAGGAAGAGGGGTGGTGCGATATGTGGGGCGTATGCCTAGTAAACAGAAATTTCGGTTTAAAAAGAACAGAACGGAATATACCAGACATCACTGTCGGTCTGTAAACACAAACAATTTAGGCAACCAAGTCAAACAGTTTCAATGAAGTTGCATGCCCGTCGAACTTGTTGCCTAGGGTGCGGTACGATAAGGTGGATGTTAAATCATGGATAATTTATTTCGCAAGAAATTCGTTTACAATACGCATATTAGTAAATATTTTGCAAAGGGATTTGGTTGTTCAAAAGCAAACAAAAAGGGAGAGATTTAATAACAAAGACATGGGATAAGATTGCTTCGAATGACAATAAGATTTACTCTCAATTGGCCGGAAAAACTTTTTATAGCCACCACCATAGGGTGGGAGGTATGTTTATCTAGTCGTTCCCTTTTTTGACGAAATGTTGCTGACATACTGGGACATCATATAAAACACCTTGGGCAAAATTATGTTAAGATGGCATCAACATTGTGGCTTCTACAGTCTTAAAAGCTCATATCGGTCGAAAGATATATATGGGAGCTATATATATATATAGAAAATTTTTACGAAATTTCGCACACTTATTATTTTGTAAGGATCGGACAAAAATTGTGGCTTCTACAGTCTAAAGAGGCCATATCTGACGAAGGACAGGACATATTTGGGTGATATATCTAAATCTGAACCGAATTTAACGTCAAATGACGTAAAGATCTGACGAAGATAGTGGCTTGTGGAACCTCAAAAGGCCATATCGGACAAAGGATATATATGAGTGGCCACCGTAGCGCAGAGTAAAAACTTCGGCACGTCATGCAGACTCGGTTATAAAAGGGAAGCCCCTTATTTTTATACCCACCACCGAAGGATGGGGTATATTCATTTTGTCATTCCCTTTTGCAACACATCGAAATATCCATTCTCGACCTTATAAAGTATATATATTCTTGATCAGCGTAAACATCTAAGACGATATAGCCATGTCCGTCCGTCTGTCTGTTGAAATCACGCTACAGTCTTCAAAAATAGAGATATTGAGTTGAAACTTTGTACAGATTCAGTTTTTGTCCATAAGCAGGTTAAGTTCGAAGATGGGCTATGTCGGACTATATCTTGATATAGGCCCCATATAGACTGATCCGCCGATTTAGGGTCTTATGCCCATAAAAGCCACATTTATTATCCGATTTTACTGTAATTTGGGTCAGTGAGTTGTGTTAGGCCCTACGACATCCTTCTTAAATTTGGCCCAGATCGGTTCAGATTTGGATATAGCTGCCATATAGACCGATCCACCGATTTTGGGTTTTAGGCCCATAAAAGCCACATTTATTATCCGGTTTTGCTGAAATTTGGGTCAGTGAGTTGCGCTAGGCCCCTTGACATTCTTCTTCAATTTGGCCCAGATCGGTCCAGATTTGGATATAGCTGCCATATGGACCGATCCGCCGATTTAGGGTCTTAGGCTTATTAATGCCACATTTATTATAGGATTTTGCTGAAATTTGGGACAGTGAGTTGTGTTAGGCCCTTCGACATTCTTCGTCAATTTGGTTCAGATCGGTCCATATTTGGATATAGCTGCCATATATACCTATCCTCCGATTTAGGGTCTTAGGCCTTTTAAAGCCGCATTTATTATCGGATTTTGCTAAAACTTGGGACAGTGAGTTGTGTTAGGCCCTTCGACATCCTTCGTCAATTTGGTTCAGATCGGTCCATATTTGGATAAAGCTGCAATATAGACCGATCCTCCGATTTAGGGTCTTACGCTCATGAAAGCCACATTTAGTATCCGATTTTGCTGAAATTTGGGACAGTGAGTTGTGTTAGGCCATTCGAGATAATTCGACAATTTGGCCCAGATCGGTTCAGATTTGGATATAGCTGCCATATAGACCAATCCTCCTATTTAGGCTCTTGGGCCCATAAAAGGCGCATTTATTGTCCGATATCGCCCAAATTTGGGTCAGTGAGTTAAGTTAAGCCCCTTGACATACTTCTGCATTATTGCACAGATCGGTCCAGATTTGGATATAGCTGCCATATAGACCGATCTCTCGGTTTAAGGTTTTGGGCCCATAAAAGGTGCATTTTTTGTCCGATGTCGCCGCAATTTAGGACAGTGAGATGCGTTAGACCCTTCGACGCCCTTCTTCAATTCCACTCAGATCGGTCCTGATTTGGATATAGCTGCCATATAGACCGATCTCTCGATTTATTGTTTTGGGCCCACAAAAGGCGCGAAATTTGACACAATGACTTATGTTAGGGTTTTCGACATCCATGTTGTATATGGTTCAGATCGGTTTATTTTTAGATATAGCTACTAAAATGACCAATAGTTTGTTATACACAATTGAACAATGACTTATCTTATTAGTATTTGGTCCAAATTGGATCATATTTCGATATAACTGCTATGAGACATAAGGTATGCAATTTTCACAGGATTTTGATGAAAGGTGGTTTACATATATACCCGAGGTGGTGGGTATCCATACTTCGGCCCGGTCGAACTTAACCCCTTTTTTCTTGTTTTTTTGATTTTGAAACCAATCTCCTAATCAGACTTCTTGAGCTTCTAGAGGGCACAATGCTTATGTAATTTGGCTGACTTCCGACAACTGTACCAGTTATGGTCTAAATCAGTCTATAACCTGATATATTGGGTTGCCTAAAAAGTAATTGCGGATTTTTTTAAAAGAAAGTAAATGCATTTTTAATAAAACTTAGACTGAACTTTAATCAAATATACATTTTTTACACTTTTTTTCTAAAGCAAGCTAGAAGTAACAGCTGATAACTGACAGAAGAAAGAATGCAATTACAGAGTCACAAGTTGTGAAAAAATTTGTCAACGCCGATTATATGAAAAATCCGCAATTACTTTTTGGGCAACCCAATAGCTGCCATATAGTCTGATCTACCGATTTGAAGTCTTGATACTCTATAGGGGGCAACTCTTATCCAATGGGACTGATATTTTGCGCATGGCGTTTTCATATGACTTCCAACAACACTGCCAAGTATGCTCTAAATCAGTCCATAACCTGATACAGCTGCCATATAAACCGACCTCCCAATTAGACTTCTTGAGTTTCTAGAGGGCCTTATTCTTATCCGATTTGGCTGAAATTTTGGGCATGTCATTCTGGTATGTCTTCCAATAACTATGTCAAATATGGTCTAAATTGGTTCATAACCTAATATAGCTGTCATAAAAACCGATCTCCCAAATTGTCTTTATGAGCCTCTAAAGGGCCCAATTATTACTCGATTTGGATAAAAATTTTGGAGGACATATCGGTTACGATTTGGATATAGCCCCCCTAAAAACCGATCCCTGGATTTTAATTCCTCAACCCTTAGAAGCCTAAATTTTTATCCGATTTGGGTGAAACTTGGAAAAAAGTCTGGCTGTAGGTCTTTAAATATCAATGCCATGTATGGTCGGTCTATAAACAGATATAGCCCCATATAAACCAATCACCTAATTAAACTTTATTGGCCCTTAAAAGCCTAATTTTTCACCTGATTTGGATGATGTTTGGACTAAAATCCAATTTTATGACTTTGATTCGAATCGGTCTATAAACAGATATAGCCACCAATCACCGAATTTAACATCATTGGCCCTTAGAAGCCTAAATTTTCACCTGAGTTAGCTGAAGTTTGGCCTAAAATCCTATTTTATGACTTTCAACATCAGTACCAAGTTTTATCCGAATCGGCCAATATGATGATGTAGGCCCCCTAAGCACCGATATCCCTATATGACTTCTTGAGATGAAAATAATTCAAATACAAACTCAGTTAATAAAGGTACATTCTTTGCAGAATCCATGGTGGTGGGTACTCAAGTTTTGGTCCGGCCTAACTTAGCTCGCCTTTTCTTGTTGCTGGTAACCACTAGAAATTTTATGTAAACAACATAAAAATCTTGTAAGCCTTTCAAAATTTCGGTCTAGCAAGTTTTGACCATTGCCTCATAACCTGCCTCGTTTTGTATTGCTTCCTACTAAGGATTCTTTTGGAAGGCTTTTTCTTGGCCATTTTACAGCTTGATGTTGGAGTTAAGATACTCATTTGGCTAAATGCTCTTCACCATGCTAAAGATGGTACCATGTTGAAGCTCTGTTTACTATTTTCTTTGTTCAGTTCCTTCAAACTGTCCATCCATGGTGCTTGCAACAACATCCGGACATGAGAATAGATAGATGACTCTATGGCTGAGGAGGCAAAAGATGTTGTTGAGGCTGCGGTCGTTTATTCGTTCGTTTGGCCGGCCGGCCGGCCATTGTTGGTTTTCATCTATGCTGGGATTTGCACACTAGGTGTTATTGGAAACTTACATGATTGACAGCATCGGGATACTTTTGTGTCTCTAGACAGAAGGCGCCTAGTTTCGAGTAGAGAGCACCATTTTTGCCATGCAAAGGAGTCTGTAATGAGATGTTAAAAGGGAAAGAATTAGTATGGTTTAGAGGTTTCAAGTTCATAATTGTGATTTGCATGGTGTGAGTGTGTGAGTGGGTAGCTACACTGTAAAAATATTTATTCTCTAAAATATTTCACTCGCAAAATTTACAAAGATTCTCGAGTTGGTACAGAAAAGTAGTTGTTGATGAATATTGTTTAAGGAAGACATATTCTACATAAAATGACCCTTTTAGTCTCAAAATGAATGATATGAAAAAAAAAAATAATTTTAAAGAAGTTTAGATCGTAGGTATAGGTATCTGGTATAAAAATTATTTGTTCACACTTTTCGTTTTGGAAATGAACCAAAATTTTCCAAAAAACTTGGAATAAGGAGCATAATGTCAAAATAAGAAATATTCTACATCATATTTCATTGGGAGTCACCAAAGAAAATAAATCTGTAAACATAATAGATGTCTAATAAATATCGCCATTGATTTGGCTATATAATCTAGCTTCTTAAATTTATTGCTTAAAATTTTAAACTCTCTCCAAATTCATCGCATACTGACCCAAAAATATTCCATCTTAAGTCTTATTTCAGAGTTCCTATACAAATCATACATGTTTTTCTCTGTGTAGTCAGACCTGCGCGATTGCTTATTTGTGCGAATGGGTTGTTTGGTGCCTCCTCTCATCCTGTCTAACAGCAGTCACTATTAAATCACATTAAATATGAAAGTGCCAAAATGTCAAAATGTTGCGGTTAATGGTATTCCCAAGGGATCCATGAATCATAAAGTTGGCAATTTTAAAAGACATTAAAGCGTAGGTTTTTATGGTTTCTTCTGTCGTCGGGATTTTTTTTTTGAAATGAGGAAGCCATTATTACCATTTTTTGAAAAGAGCTTTTTTCAATAGATTTTCAATGTGAAATATGCGAATTTAAGTATTTAATTTTTTTCTGAGAATTTATTGTATTGGACAAAGCACTTCGAGAGAATTATGATTGTCTGGCAATTTTTATACCCACCACCGACGGATGGGGGTATATTCATTTTGTCATTCCGTTTGCAACACATCGAAATATCCATTTCCGACCCTATAAAGTATATATATTCTTGATCAGCGTAAAAATCTAAGACGATCTAGACATGTCCGGCCGTCTGTCTGTTGAAATCACGCTACAGTCTTCAAAAATAGAGGTATTGCGCTGCACCTTTGCACAGATTCTTTTTTTGTCCATAAGCAGGTTAAGTTCGAAGATGGGCTATATGGGACTATATCTTGATATAGCCCCCATATAGATCGATCCGCCGATTTAGGGTCTTAGGCCAATAAAAGCCACATTTATTATCCGATTTTGCTGAAATTTAGGACAGTGAGTTGTGTTAAGCCCTTCGACATCCTCCGTCAATTTGGCCCAGATCGGTCCAGATTTGGATATAGCTGCCATATAGACCGATCCTCCGATTTAGGGTTTTAGGCTCATAAAAGCCACATTTATTATCCGATTTTGCTGAAATTTAGGACAGTGAGTTGTGTTAAGCCCTTCGACATCCTCCGTCAATTTGGCCCAGATCGGTCCAGATTCGGATATAGCTGCCATATAGACCGATCCTCCGATTTAGGGTCTTAGGCCCATAAAAGTCACATTTATTATCCGATTATGCTGAAATTCGGGACAGTGAGTTGTGTTAGGCCCTTCGACATCCTCCGTCAATTTGGCCCAGATCGGTTTAGATTTGGATATAGCTGCCATATAGACCGATCCTCCGATTTAGGTTCATAGGCCCATAAAAGCCAGATTTATTACCCGATTTTGCTGAAATTTGGGACAATGGGTTGTGTTTGGCCCTTCGACATTCCTCGTCATTTTAGCCTAGATCGGTTCAGATTTGGATATAGCTGCCATATAGACCGATCCTCCGATTTAGGTTCATAGGCAAATAAAAACTACATTTATTGCCCGATTTTGCTGAAATTTGGGACAGTGAGTTGTCTAAGGCCCTTCGACATCTTCCGTCAATATGGCTCAGATCGTTTCAAATTTGGATATAGCTGCCATATAGACCGATCCTCCGATTTAGGTTCTTGACCCATAAAAGCCACATTTATTTTCCGATTTTGCTGAAATTTGGGACAGTGAGTTGTGTTATGCCCTTCGACATCCTCCGTCAATATGGCTCAGAACGGTTCAGATTTGGATATAGCTGCCATATAAACCGATCTCGCGTCTTGACTTCTTCAGCCTCTAGAGGGCATAATTCTCTTCCGATTTGTCTGAAATTTTGCATGAGGTGTTTTGTTATGGCTTCTAACAACTGTGCTGAGTATGGTTGTAATCGGTTTATAAGCTGATGTAGCTGCCATATAAACCGATATCGGGTCTTGACTTCTTGAGCCACTAGAGGGCACAATTTTTATCCGATTTCGCTGAAATTTTGCATGAGGTGTTTTGTCATGACTTCCAACAAGTGTGCAGAGTGTGGTTGACATCGGTTCATAACCTGATATAGCTGCCATATAAACCGATCTCGGGTCTTGACTTCTTGAGCCACTAGAGGGCACAATTCTCATCCGATTTGTCTGAAATTTTGCACAAGGTGTTTTATTACGACTGCCAACAACTGTGCTGAGTATAATTGAAATCGGTCCATAACCTGATATAGCTGCTATATAAACCGATATGGGGTCTTGACTTCTTGAGCCACTAGAGGGCACAATTCACATCCGATTTGTCTGAAATTTTGCACAAGGTGTTTTATTACGACTTCCAATAAGTGTGCAAAATATGTTTTAAATCGCTTCATAACCTTATACAGTTGCCATAAAAACCGATCGGGTATCTTGACTTCTTGAGCCTCAAGAGGCCGTAATTATTAACCGATTTGGCTGAAAATGTGTACAACGGCTCCTCCCACGACCTCCAACATACGTATCAAATGTGGTCTGAATCGGTCTTTAGCCTGATACAGCTCCCATATAAACCGATCTCTCTATTTTACTTCTTGAGCCCCTAAAAGACAAAATTCTTATTCCATTTGGCTGAAATTTCACACATAGACTTCTACTGTGGCCTCCAACATTCAATTCAATTGGCACAATTCTTTTCTTTTATCCTTTGTTTGTCTAAAAAGGGATACCGAGAAGGAACTCGACAAATGCGATCCATGATGGAGGGTATATAAGATTCGGCCCGGCCGAACTTAGCACGCTCTTACTGGTTTTCGTATTTCTTGATTCATGCTGGCAATAGAAGCCATAACTGAAATTCAAAATTTTCATTGAAATTATTATATTGTGTGGAAACCTTAAGAATTTATATTTTTGAAAATTTAATTATATATGAGTATTCTTATAAATGAATGTTAACATTTAAATTAACCGATTATAAGCCACAAAGGAAGGGGAGAATAATGGAAAAGATAGCCCTCGGAGAAAAATCGATAATGGAAAAACTTCGCTGCGGTAAAAACATGATTGTAAGCAGCGTCAGATTTCAACATCGTCACATTCACAAGGCCACAAGGCTGTCCCCTAATCGAAAATTAACAAGTAATAAGTAAAAGCGTGCTAAGTTCGGGCGGGCCGTATCTTATATACCCGCCACCATGCATCGCATTTGTCAAGTTCTTTGAATAACTTCTTCAATAAATATGAGCTACATCAAGTTATTGACCGATATGGGCCATACCTGTTATGGCTGTTAGTAGTCATAGAAAAATACCACCTCCAAAATTTCAGGCAAATCGAGTAAAAGTTGCACCCTCCAGTGGTTCAGAGTGTCAAATTGGGGGATCGGTTTATATGGCAGCTATATGAGGTTATCAACCGATTTAGACCATACTTGGCACAGTTATTGAAAGTCATGCTAAAACGATGTATGCTAAATTTCAACTAAATTGGAAAATAATTGCGATCTATAGAAGCTCAAGAAGTCTAATCGGGAGATCGGTTTATATGGAGGCTATATTAGGTTATAGACTGATTTAGGCCACACTAAGCACAGTTGTTGAAAATCCTTCCTCAACGTTATATGCGAAATTTCAGCCAAATTGGATGGGAATTGCGATTTCTAAATGCTCAAGAAGTCAAGACCCAAGATCGGTTTATATGACAGCTATATCAGGTTATGAACTGATATGAACTATACTTAACACAGTGGAAGTGATGCCAAAACATCATGTGCAAATTTTCAGCTAAATCGGATAAGAATTGCGACCTCTAGATGCGAAAGATGTCACGACCTAAGATCGGTTTATATGGCAGCTAGATCAAAACATGAACCGATTTGGCCCATTTACAATTCTAACCGACCTACACTAGTAAGATAAGTTTGTGCACAATTTCAAGCGTGTAGCTTTACTGCTTCGAAAGTTAGCGTGCTTTCGACGGACAGACGGACGGTCATGGCTAGATCGACTTAAAATGTCATGACGATCAAGAATATATATACTTTATGGGGTCTTAGACGCATATTTCGAGGTGTTACAAACGGAATGATGAAATAAGTATTCCCCCCATCCTATGGTGGAGGGTATAAAAACGTGCTTAGTGCGGCCAGGCCAAATCTTTGGTTACCCACCACGATGGATACCTCTAAAAATTTACCCTTATTTACTTGAATTTAAATTAATTTGTAATAATAAGATCGGGTATCGATTAAGTCTTCTATGGTCTCAAGAAGTCAAATACGTGGATCTGTTTTTATGGGGCTACATCAGTTTATAGACCAATTCGAATCATACTTAGCATGAATGATGGAAGTCTCAACAGAAGTAATTATGCAAAATATTAGCCAAATTGGATGTAAATTGAGACTTATACGTGCTCAAAAACTAAAATCGGGGGATCGGTTTATATGAGATCTATATTAGTGTATATTAGATTTAGATCATGGATTGTAAGATTTAAAGGGGCTCAAAAGTCAAATCAGGATTTCGGTTAATATGGGATCTATATCAGTTAATTTTAGATTTAGATCATACTTGCCATGAATGTTGGAAGTCATTGCGCAAGTCTTTGATCCAAATTTTAACCAAATCGGATGAAATTTTAAGCACTCTAGAGGCTCAAGATGTTAAAACCGGTGATCGATTTATATGAGCGCTATATCCAAATCTGAAGCGATGTGGTCTATTTGCAATCTCCAATGAACTTTGTAATCGTATCTGTGCAAAACTTCAAGCGGATATTTGTATTTGTTGGGCCGCTCTCAAGATTTCCACAGACGGACGAACGGACATGGCCATATCGAGAATGTAACAACTATTAAGAATATATATTCCTTGTACAGAGATAAAAACTTTTTGAAAAACAACAATTTTGTTCGAAAAAAAACGACGACGAAATTTGTTAATTTTCCTACAACAATTTATTTTGAATCTGAGCGACCGAAAGTACAAATTTTGTTGTTGAAAGGCACTCTTTTAAAGCCAACCTATAACAACAGCAACAAAAGCATGACAAATAACATCAAACCAGCTACCACATATGCTTTGCTTCGGGTGGTGGTGTTTTTATTTTCTTTGTTCGGTTGCAGCTCCTTTTTTTCTCTGTCACTCTCTACCATTACCCTTAAAAACAAATTTAATAGTTTTAGTGCCGCAGAGGATAAAAACTCATGATCTCATGTTTAATAGTCTTTTACGCATCCTCTAGGCTACCGATAACATAATCTTAATGATGAAATAACCCAATAACTACGGCAGCACAGTAATAAGTGTCTCAATTAACTAAATTTATGGGCTTCAGACCCTAAATCGGTATATCGGTCCACATGACAGCTATAATAAAATATCGTCCGATCTTTACAATATCAGGGTCAGATGGCGGGAGGCTTGAAACATATCACTGATTCACATTTCAGTAAAATCGGGTAATAATTAGACCCTTAATAGACATATCGGTCTATATGACAGCTATAACTAAATATAACCCGATCTGAACGATATTCAAGTCGGATGACGGGAAGCTCAAAATAACTCACTTTGAGTCCCATTTTGTCATAATGGGTCAAATAAGCCATTTGACGTGTCTTCAGGAGAAAAAGCGCCACTCATTGGGTCCCATATTGACATGAACTTCGAATATATTTGTTTAGAGCAGATTTGGGTTTGGGGGGGGGGGGGTAATCTAATTTCCATGTCCCGAGCCTGAGGTTCCCCCTGGACCCTCGAACCACATCAGTCATCATCTCGTTGACTCCACTGATCCACAGATCAAAATTTCAAAGGGTTTTATATAACCGTTCCCAAACCGCAGATTTATTGGTAGGTATTTTTCGATATCATGCCACTGTGCATCATCTTAAGTTCCTTTGCAGTGAGTGGTGTCTTACATTTTTTTCTTTGGCCTAGAGGTCTGATGCTCTAAACTGTCTTCGGCTTTTTAGTTGGCGAGGTCTCATAGAGTGACTCAACAATCTCCTTCGAACCTATTGTATTATACTTATGCCGCACTACCTCTCCATTGAGTGGTAAATGCCATTACCAAGCTTAACGGTGTCCTTAAATAGAATATTTCGAACCCTTTTCTTTAGAAATATTATTTTATCCTCTGCATAGCAGACTGTTTCAAATTTCATCATTGTTGAGGTTCCTCGCCAGTTTTTTTTTTTTTGTAGTAGTCATCCACACCAGCGCTGACAGAATCTTATGGTGGCGGTCAAAAAAAACTATAATAGTTGAAATTTTCAACATTTCCGTTGAGTTCTCATATTTCATTGAACATTTCTCTCATTAATTTTGCCTTCTTTCTGTTGAATTTAAGAGTTTCTTGTATAATTTACAAATTAATTAAATGTTTGGCCTTGAGCAATGCCACAGCCAATGTTGTTGTGCTGATTTGCCTTTTGCTATTTATGTGGAATCCTTAAACAAAATTTGCTATAGCCGCCAGGCTAACTTTTACTACAAACACAAGCACAAGCACAACACACACCACATTGATTAGTCTTCTATAAATGGTTTTAAAATTAATTTTAATCAGATTATTTCCACTTATTGGATTTCATTTGCAGTGCAGCACACGCTTTTTCATAATTACTTAAATAAACAAATATTAATTAACCATAAAGTGTTAAAATGCCTCTTGGTTTCACGTTTCATGTTGTTTTTTTTTTTTTTTGTTGTTCAACACTAATGCCATGAACATAATCCCTAATAGCTGCTGCCAAAGAACCAAAAGGAGCTTTCAACGTTTTTATGATGGCGAGGCATTGCAGTGCTTCACTTCATTATTGGCAGTCGAAACTGAAGCTGTGGATCTGTTGAAATGGCTCTAAAAACGCAGTCAATAACAAAAACAACAACAAACAGCAGCACAATGTGAAAAAAATTTTTTTTTCAAAAAAAAACTTTTTAAAGCATGCATAAAAACATTTATGGATGTTTCTCAAAGTAATCGTGCAGAAAAACAACTGACCCCGCCTCCCCCCCACAGTTGTAATGCGTCAAGGAGACTTTGCAGTGGAAGTAGCAGCAGTAGCCAGTGGTAAAGAGAACGCTTAGCCAGTCTCAAAGTTTTTAATTAAGCCATCCCCCTTAACATCAAAAAGGTATGAAACAAGCGTTCAAACCAAAATACATGGAAAAAGGGCATCAAAATCGATAGGAGCCAAAGAAAAAAAAAGTTAACACTTATTCAGGCATCATTGGTCAATAAATTACACTTATGCCAACTTTAAACAAGAGGAGAGATTTTTGCTAACTTTTCTCTGGGAGTGGAGCCAATATTAAACTGGCCGTATGTTGGGTAATGGCAATTCTTGTGTAACAGAGATTTTTAGGTGGTAAAATTCATATTGAAGATCTTTTTCCACATGCATGCTGTTGGAAGTTGTGGTAAGGCCATGGTCCGAACCCTTTTTTTTATCGAAGACTACGAATTTTGTGAAATTTTCAGGAACCCTTCCCATGGCAGCCGGTTGTACGCACCCAATTGAACCGATGGAACCCTCAACGGCAAGTGCTGCCGCCTCAGTGTACGTGTTCGTCTTTTTTCGTCATGGAAGAGGCGCATCCCGGAGTGCCTTCTCCGCACGCTTCTGGTCCGTGCCGGGATTGAAAAGAACCCTGGACCCTGGCTCTGTTCGGTTTGCCAGAACCATCTCCATCATCGGTCGGTGTCGGTGAAGTGTAACCGTTGCATGGAGTGACTACATTTCCGATCTTGCTCAGGCCTCACTTCACTACGGGAGTATAGTATAGCCATCAGTGGGTCACAAGCGTCGTCGTCGCCTTCTGCGTCCTCGTCGCCTTCTGCGTCCTCGTCGCCTTCTGCGTCCTCGTCGCCTTCTGCGTCCTCGTCGCCTTCTGCGTCCTCGTCGCCTTCTGCGTCCTCGTCGCCTTCTGCGTCCTCGTCGCCTTCTGCGTCCTCGTCGCCTTCTGCGTCCTCGTCGCCTTCTGCGTCCTCGTCGCCTTCTGCGTCCTCGTCGCCTTCTGCGTCCTCGTCGCCTTCTGCGTCCTCGTCGCCTTCTGCGTCCTCGTCGCCTTCTGCGTCCTCGTCGCCTTCTGCGTCCTCGTCGCCTTCTGCGTCCTCGTCGCCTTCTGCGTCCTCGTCGCCTTCTGCGTCCTCGTCGCCTTCTGCGTCCTCGTCGCCTTCTGCGTCCTCGTCGCCTTCTGCGTCCTCGTCGCCTTCTGCGTCCTCGTCGCCTTCTGCGTCCTCGTCGCCTTCTGCGTCCTCGTCGCCTTCTGCGTCCTCGTCGCCTTCTGCGTCCTCGTCGCCTTCTGCGTCCTCGTCGCCTTCTGCGTCCTCGTCGCCTTCTGCGTCCTCGTCGCCTTCTGCGTCCTCGTCGCCTTCTGCGTCCTCGTCGCCTTCTGCGTCCTCGTCGCCTTCTGCGTCCTCGTCGCCTTCTGCGTCCTCGTCGCCTTCTGCGTCCTCGTCGCCTTCTGCGTCCTCGTCGCCTTCTGCGTCCTCGTCGCCTTCTGCGTCCTCGTCGCCTTCTGCGTCCTCGTCGTCGGACTATGTGTCCCCCCGACCTCTCCCGTACGGCAATATACACAACGGCAGCATCCCAGCCCAACGAAACTGCAACGGGCTCCGTGGCAAGATCGATGAGATTGTGGATTTCATGAGTCGGAGAGATATATTGGGCGCAGCGATCCAGGAGACAAAGTTGACCAACACTTGTAGCTTGCACAGTTGTCACGGATACAATGTGCTACGTAAGGATCGCTCAAGGAATGGAGGTGGGGGATTGGCCTTCGTGATACACCATTCCGTGCAATATAGACCCATCTCGCCTGGCACTAGGGACCCCTATATGGAGTCCATGGGGATAGCAGTGAGGTGCGGTACCGCCGAGATAGAGCTATACAACGTGTACATACCGCCGGTTGGTAGCTGTGTCCCGATTAATGGCCAAGCTTACAACCCCGACATAAGTGGGTTACTATCTGGCCATAAGCGTCTGGTTCTATGGGACTTTAATGCATTCTCCCCTAGGTACCGACCAGCGTGGCATAGCTTTGGCAGAGCAGATTGAAAGCTCCACGTTTTGCACGGTGAATGAGGATGCCCCCACTAGGAATTCCATTGCATCCCCTGATCTCCTGAGTGACGTATCCTGGCAAGCCGTCATCTCTTTGGGGTCAGACCACCTCCCCATAACTCTCACCATCGAACGACAACCCGACTTCATAGCCTCTGAGCGCCGGATGTTTACCCATCAGAAGGAGGCCGATTGGGCTGGCTTCAGAGAGTATACCAATCGCCGCTTCAGTGTGCCAAATATTGCCAAATATCACCGACTATGAGTTCCTTCCTGGATCCTTGGCAATAACAATTTTTCATAAAAAATTTGGATAATTTGTATCCATTTCACAAATACAGAATGATTTTTGAGAATTTTTCGATTTCGAATCACAGTGAAGCCCTATACCACCGTAGTGGTGTAGGGCATAAAAATATCCTTCGTATAATTCCACCTGGCGAGATATAGTCCGTATTTCACAATGCCTCCATTTGCCATCTACATGTCCACTTTGAATACACAAAATAAACTTGCTTATTTGCTTACTAATATCAGAGGGGTTTGAGCGGTTTTTCCTTCATCTATACCCCCTCCCCTTTTACAAAACAAGTTTCTCGTGTATGCTCTTTTTTGCACAAAAATGCTATTGCAGAGTATGGATTTTTTTAATTAATTTCATTTGATTGGAGTTTCCCGCATATGCGAGAGTAAGGTTTTGTTGTATTCTGACGGGAGTATTTTTCATTTTTTTTTTTCATGTCGAACACTTGCGCATACGAATAAAAACTTTGCCTTTTAAATTTCAAGGGTTTTGTTGAGCTTCTACTGGGGATTAAAAAAAAAAATCAAAAAAACTCCGATCAACTTTTACATTGAATGCCAGGCTAAATGTCTGTGTATTGGCTTCACCATTCACTATCCAGCATTTACGTTTACATTTTTGATGATATGAATCCAGAAATATTTGCAGTTATTTCAGTTTTCACCATGGAAACGCTGACTTACCTCTCCTTTTTCCGTATCCGGCATGGAATTGGATGTGTAAAGTTGCACACCCGGTTGATTGGAGGCAATTTCAAGCCAACGCCCCGAAGAAGGATGCGAAACTCTGTGTGTAGGTGTGTGTTGGTGTGGAAAAGTTGAAATTAAATGAAAACAATGAATGTTAATAAAAATATAACTACTAATTAAATAGAAGGAAACAAGAATCGATGGAAACAGATTCTTATAAATTGATTGTTTTAAATCAATAAATGCAAATGTAAAAATTTCAAGAACATACGAGGAGGAAAAAGTTTTTAATGAAATGAATTGGCAACAAACAACAAAACAGTGGCAAAATGAGATTGCGTGAAGTCTGGCCAGGATGGGTCTTTTAGGAACTCCGCTATGTTATGTTATGTTATGTTATGTTATGTTATGTTATGTTATGTTATGTTATGTTATGTTATGTTATGTTATGTTATGTTATGTTATGTTATGTTATGTTATGTTATGTTATGTTATGTTATGTTATGTTATGTTATGTTATGTTATGTTATGTTATGTTATGTTATGTTATGTTATGTTATGTTATGTTATGTTATGTTATGTTATGTTATGTTATGTTATGTTATGTTATGTTATGTTATGTTATGTTATGTTATGTTATGTTATGTTATGTTATGTTATGTTATGTTATGTTATGTTATGTTATGTTATGTTATGTTATGTTATGTTATGTTATGTTATGTTATGTTATGTTATGTTATGTTATGTTATGTTATGTTATGTTATGTTATGTTATGTTATGTTATGTTATGTTATGTTATGTTATGTTATGTTATGTTATGTTATGTTATGTTATGTTATGTTATGTTATGTTATGTTATGTTATGTTATGTTATGTTATGTTATGTTATGTTATGTTATGTTATGTTATGTTATGTTATGTTATGTTATGTTATGTTATGTTATGTTATGTTATGTTATGTTATGTTATGTTATGTTATGTTATGTTATGTTATGTTATGTTATGTTATGTTATGTTATGTTATGTTATGTTATGTTATGTTATGTTATGTTATGTTATGTTATGTTATGTTATGTTATGTTATGTTATGTTATGTTATGTTATGTTATGTTATGTTATGTTATGTTATGTTATGTTATGTTATGTTATGTTATGTTATGTTATGTTATGTTATGTTATGTTATGTTATGTTATGTTATGTTATGTTATGTTATGTTATGTTATGTTATGTTATGTTATGTTATGTTATGTTATATTCAGTAGTAGTTTCAAAATTCTTCATCTTCCACTTACTTGGCTATAACATTCACACGCTCTCCATCATTGTTCTTATCCGCACAATAGTTATCATCATAACCATTGATGGGTAATAGAGCTTTAAGGCGTTCACCCAAATTAACCATTTTTCGCAAATCGTAAAGTGTGCCCTCGACCGATGTGAAATTGCCCGTGGGAATGGAATCGGCATCTGTTTCAGTTATTTTATCAGCATTTATCATGATGTGATGATCATATATGGCCGCCTTGCCGCCCACCTGTAATGGGAGACATTATGAATACAATTAGAGATAATTACCGACCATTGTCCATATAACGACATAGGTGTGTGTGTATGTGTGTACTTGTGTGTGGGCTTAAGGTTTCACATTTTGATTTTTGTGGCATTTGTTGTGCATTTCTGGGGATGCCCCGTTAGTGTGTGGTTTGAATGTAAGTGAATTGGTGGGGACTAATCGCAAAGTGAGTTATCTCAAAGCTCAAATGAAATGAAGGCAAGTGAAAGCGTGCTATGTTCGTGCGGGCCGAATCTTTTATACCCTCCACCATGAATCGTGTTGGTCAAGTTCTTTGCCCGATATCTCCCTATTGGTAAATAAAGCATTATGGATAAGAATTCAAATGGCGCCCGAGCAGGGACCCGATGCGAATCGTACTGCGGAAATAACGAACCTGCCGCCACCGAGGGAACGTCGGGTTCCAACGATGACAATGGTGCCAAAACCGAACCGAATTAAACTCTTGGCCCAGGATAACTCAGGTGGATCTACTAAATCAAACGCGAGCAACTCCTTGATCATAGCTGACCCGTAAATAAGGGCGACCATCGAAGGTTTTACCGAGGACCATCTTCGGAAACAGCTCAGTGAACATATCCGAGCAAAATGAATGCGAGGTTCATCCAAAAACTTATTAAATTGGTTCAGTG
Organism: Stomoxys calcitrans; assembly: GCF_963082655.1. NCBI lineage: Eukaryota > Metazoa > Arthropoda > Insecta > Diptera > Muscidae > Stomoxys > Stomoxys calcitrans. Next base: position 143,540,045 of record NC_081555.1, read on the forward strand.
TGAAGAAACCGTATATTAAGACATGGCATGAGTTTTGTTCCAAGGTAGTGAGACTCTTCTTATCGAAAAGGTATGTGAGCCATATTTAGCATAATTTCCACAACCGCAGAGGTAAGCATGTCCGCCAATGACGCTGAACGCCTGGGTTCAAATCTTGGCAAGACCATCATAAAATTTCCAGCGGTGGTTATCCCCTCCTTATGCTGGCGACATTCGTGAGGTGCTATGCCATGTACAAACTTCTCCTCAAAAGAGGTGTCGCACTGCTGCGAGCCGTTCGGACTCGGCTATTAAAAGGAGGTCCCTTATAATTGAGCTTAAACTTGAATCGGACTGCACTCATTGATATGTGAGAAGTTTGCCTCTGTTCCTTAATGGAGTGATCATGGGCAAATTTGCAACCCGAAGCCTTTCGGGTCGGTACAGTCCGAGTTAAGGGCGTGGGCGATCAATGCCCATTCAACCCTGTGGAACAGCTAAACGGTCGGTGGGACGGCGAAAATCCTATGGGTGATCCAGATCGTTAGAAGGCGAGGCTATAACTGAATGAAAGAGGTCAGTATAGCTCTCGGTGTCATAACGGAACACATGGGACTGCAAGCTCACTTATGTAAAATCGGTGCGGCAAGTGATAGCATGTGTCGGGCATGCGGGGAAGATGATGAGACGCTGAAGCATTTCCTATGTCATTGTCTGATTTTCGCGGCTAACAGACATCGGTACTTAGGTGGGGACACAATACCAGACATGAACCAATTTGGGGGCGTGGCATGGAAAACAAGTAAGGATTTTGAAGTAGCACGGAGTTCCTAACTTAAATTTTACTGTTTTTCGAAGTTACTGTTTTACCTGATTACTGACTTAGGTGTATGTCCATAGTGGCATGGGGCGGATTAATACTTGTACCCTCTTTTCAACCTGACCTAAGCTAACCTAGCTCGCATCCGCGACTCATTCTCAACCGTGCCTAGCTCGCATCAACGATACGGTCACATAAGCGCCTAGCTTGCTTCCGCGACTTGTTAGCCCCCGCGACCCATTCGCATCTACGTCTAGCTCGCATACACGACTCCATCGCATCCTCCTCTATTACACCCTTCCCCTGCTAGAAATCTTTGCATCCCGTAGACTTTGTGGTTGCGATATTTGAAATTCTAAATACGAAAATTATGTCCCCACATACATAGGAAGGCAACTGCCATTCCCTACCACCGAACCAGAAAACGAAGACAACGATCCCTAGATCAGCCAGTCCAGCGCTCAATTTATACAAGGAGTGCCCCACAACAATGCGCCCGCTATCTATCCCAAACACTATTCTTTGCCCGCATCGACGACTGACGCCTTCCACCAACGTCCACCGATAGTTCTCGATCAATCATAACTCGCCTGCCGTAGGTATCCGCACCAACCAAAAGCACTAACAAGCGGGCCCTGAAATTCCAAGTGCCTCGCCGTCGGGACTACACTAGCTGAGCCCGCTTTAACTCCCGTATAAACTCACCCATCCCCCATGAAGCGCTTCTACAATTGAGCGCCTGTGAGCAAGAGCCGAAGAAGATACTCAACTCACTCCTCGCCACATTGCCATGGACATACATAACACACGTAAATTGTAACGTAGAATTAAACCAATGAAGTCTCTTTAAGGTTTGTTGGTCCTTAAGCTAACACTGTTGACGGCTGAACTTACCTCCGCCTTCGACGAAACCACAAACTATTGGAGCTATATTTGGTTATGGACCTATTTGGGCTTTATTCGGAATATTCCATTTTGTAAAATTTTAGCCAAATTGGATAAGAATTGCGTCTTCTAGGCGCTCAAGAAGTAAAATCTGGAAATCGCTTTGCATGGGAGCTATATCAGGTTATGAACTAAACCATATGAAGCACGTATGTTGTAGGTAATGGCAAAAGTCATTGTGCAAAATTTGAACAAAATCATTCTTAAACTGCGCCCTCTAGAGGCCCAAGTGCAATCGAGAGATCGGTTTATTTAGGAGTCATATTAGACTTTAGACCAATTACGGTCATACATGGCTCGTTTATTTGAGGTCATAGTGGATGTAATCGTGCAAAATTTCTGCCAAATCGGATAAAAATGCGCCCTCTAGAGGCTCAAAGGTATTTTAGGTTCTGCACCGATTTGGGCCACACGTGGCTTGGATGTTGGAGACCACGGTATATAATATTTTGTAACATTTTAGCCAAAGTGGACAAGAATTGCGTCTATAGGCTCCTAAAGGCTCAAGAATGACAATCGTGAGACCGATTAACAAGGAAGCTATATCAGGTTATGAACTGATCCATATCAAGCACATATGTTTGAGGTAATCGAAGAAGTTGTTGTGCAAAATTTTACCCAAGTCATACAAGAACTGCGCCCTCTAGGGTGTGTTATCGAGGTATCGGTTTATATGGCAGTTATATCAGAGATTGGACCAATTCAGATCATACTTGGCAAATCGGATAAGAATTGCGCCCTCTAGAGGCTCAAATATACCTACTGTCGTTTTTGTGTGTTAAGGTCACTTTGCCATTAACCTCCTCATGTATCTGTTTCCTCGTGTGTGTTCATGTGTGCGTTATTGCTAATGCATGGCTTCGTAATGACCCCTCAATAATTCTTACTCCTTGGCTAATAAATCTTTAATTATTTTGCGGTTAAATTGTGGTGTGCCATGCCAGTACTTTGGCATTTTGATACCCTCCGCCATAGTATGGGTGGTAAACTAATTTCGTCATTCCGTTGGTAACACATCGATATATTGATCTGAAACCCAACAAAGTCAATATATTTTTGATCGTCTTGATAGTCGATTTAGCCCTACCCTTCCGTCCGTCCGTCCGTCTGTCCTTCCGTTCGTCCGTCTGTCCTTCCGTCCGTCCGTCTGTGCTTCCGTCCGTCTGTCCTTCCGTCCGTCTGTCCTTCCGTCCGTCTGTCCTTCCGTCCGTCTGTCCTTCCGTCCGTCTGTCCTTCCGTCCGTCTGTCCTTCCGTCCGTCTGTCCTTCCGTCCGTCCGTCCGTCCGTCCTTCCGTCCGTCCTTCCGTCCGTCCTTCCGTCCGTCCGTCCGTCCTTCCGTCCGTTCGTCCTTCCGTCCGTCCCGCCTTCCGTCCGTCCTTCCGTCCGTCCGTCCGTCTGTCCTTCCGTCCGTCCGCCTGTCCTTCCTTCTGTTGAAAACTCGCTAACTTCCATAGTAATAAATCTAGGAGCTTGAAATTTTCCACTAATACTTCCTATTTGTGTAGGTCAGTTGGGATGGTAAATGGGCTATATCGGTCAATGTTTTAAAATAGCTCCCATATAAACCGATCCTGGATCTGGATTTCTTGAGCCTCTAGAGGGCGCAATAATTATCCTATTTGACTGAGAATTTGACGTATTTCCTTCTAACTTTCAACTACTGTGCCAAGAATGCTCAAAATCGGTTTATAACCTGATATAGCTGTCATATAAACCGATCTCGGATCTTGAACTTAACTAACCGCTAGAGGGCGCAATTATTATATGATTTGGCCGACATTTCGCATGAAGTATTTTGTTTTAATTTCAATGGAACTGTGCGAAGTAAGATCCAAATCGCCTCATTACCTGATATAGCTCCCATATAAACCGATCTCTGATCTTGATTTCAAGATCCACTAGAGGGCGCAAATATTATCCGATTTGGCTGAAATTTTGCATGAAGTGTTTTGTTTGTTAATTTCCAACAACTGTTTTTATTGGGTTGCCCAAAAAGTAATTGCGGATTTTTCATATAGTCGGCATTGACAAATTTTTTCAACGGCTTGTGACTCTGTAATTGCATTCTTTCTTCTGTCAGTTATCAGCTGTTACTTTCAGCTTGCTTTAGAAAAAAAGTGTAAAAAAAGTATATTTGATTAAAGTTCATTCTAAGTTTTATTAAAAATGCATTTACTTTCTTTAAAAAAATCCGCAATTACTTTTTGGGCAACCCATAGAATGATCCCAATTGCTGATGCAGCTCCTATATAAACATATCTCCCGATTTTATTTCTTGATTCACTAAAGGGCGCAATTCTTATTCGATTTGGCTGAAATTTTGCATAATGACTTCCACTTTGGTCTCCAACAGCCAAACCAAGTATAGCCCCAATCGGTTCATAACTTGGTACCAATAGCTCCAATAGCTGGCAATTCTTATCCATTATCATTTGTTTGCCTAAAATGTCGGACAAAGAACTTGGCAAATGTGATCCATGGTGGAGGGTATATAAGATTCGGTCCGGCCGAACATAGCACCCTTTTACTTGTTAATAATCCTTTGTTCACACCCTATTTGCAGTAAGAATTAAAATGTCCTAAGGATTCGCTTTGGAGGATTATTCTATGGTTGCGATTTAATTAATGGATTGTATATTCTTAGATAAGTGTCAGACGCAATTAATGTTCTAAATTGACACAGTTGATATTATGAAGGTGTTTCAAGGAGGTTTCTGTTAAAAGTTTTGTAATAACGGGCGTCAAGTAATCATTATTGCAAAAGCCATTAAACCTCAATAAACTGAAATCTGTGTAGCTGAGCTAATAGTAAATTATCAGTTCATTCATCAGCACAGAGCCAGAGAGTGTGGACAGACAGAGAGTGTAGTCAGACAGAACTCGCTGATTGCTAAAAAATCTCCCGCCGTTCCCTCATGCTTTCGTCTATGGCACCAGACAGAAAAGAGATGAAAGGTAAACATATAGCGCAATTTACAGGTTCGTATAGGCTCGAAATTATTATGCCGTCCCCCATAGAATGGGGGATTGTTTTCTATCATGTTCGTTTGGCTGTCTATCTTATTACTCTCAAATACCTTTCATCTGGCTGAACCTGGCCCTCTCCACTGCATCTTCTTTCTCTCTATAATAGCTTTTATTTGAGCCCTATATTGCCAAGGTTCCATTTGGGGGTGTTTTTTTGACCTGGGACGACCCCTGAATTATTTTCGCCGGAATGTGGATATCAATTTCGTGCTCCACTGCCTAATTGTAGGCCAGCGTAGCTCAGAGGTTAGCATGTCAGCCTATGATGCTGAATGTCTGAGTTCGAATTCTGGCGAGAACATCAGAAAAAATTTTTGAGCGGTGGTTATTCCCTTCTGATGCTCATTTATGAGGATTTTTCATTTATGAGGAACTTTGCTACGTAAAAACTACTCCCCAAAGTGGTGTCGCACTGCGGCACGCCGTTCGGATTCGGCTATAAAAAGGAGGCCCCTTATCATTGAGCTTAAACTTTAATCGGACAGCACTCATTGATATGTGAAAAGTTTGCCCCTTGTCCCTAATGGGATATTCATCGGCAAATTTGCATTGCTCCACTACCTATACCTTTCTTTTAAGCCCCATATTGCCATGGCGGGTATATATTTCCGGTTTGAGAGTTATTTTGACGATAGAGGACCATCCAGACACTTAGTTCTTAAATTCCGAAATATAAGAGTGCTCTTCTCTAAGCCCGAGGGAAAGATCAAGTGGTGGGAGACACCTCGAAACTTGGTGTCAGAGATTTTAGAATGAGCGCAGAAGATCGAGAAGCTTGGAACGCTGTTCTACGTTCGGCTAGTGGAACAAATGTTTTGTCATAGCTAATTAAAGAAAGAAAAGCTTTTCTCTGAGCTATCTTTTATTGAGTCCCATATGCCATGGTTAGTTAATAAGTCCATTTTGGTAGGTGTTTCATAGGTGGAGCGGACCCCAAGATATTTGGTTATGAAAGTAAGTCTCAATTTCGTCATTTACTGCCAAAGACTTGTAATTTGAGCCCCATATTGCTTTGGTCGGTAAATATGTCCGATTTAGGCGATGTTTTTGTGGGTGAAGCAGGACCCCAGCCACATGGCCCCACATTTGGTGACCCCATTCGATTTCTACTCTCAAATACCTCTCATTTGAGTCCCATATTACCATGTTTGTTTTTTATATAAATTTGGCGGGCTTCGCTGGTGGGGCGGTCCCCCTAGGCACCCCACCTCGAATTTGTATACCAATTTTTTGTGTTTAGTTCACAACTAGTAAAAGAGATGCGGAAGGTTTAAGAGAAGACGATTTCAGACTTCCGAGGCCATTATACCATTTGAGAGGGGGTGACTGTGTTTGAGGACGTTGAGACCTTGGTTTTCACCGATGGCTCCAAAATGGAGTCAGAATTGGATTGGCAGTCTAATCGGAAGCAATCATAAAAATATATGTCTAAGACTGCCGAAAGAGATAGGAAAAACGGGTTTTCTCCAATCTTTGTGATCTTGCATACGCAGCACATCTCGAGGAGGTCTCTCTAAATACCTAGAAAAAGATGGTTCAGACAGATAACGCGATGAGATCGGACAAAGAAGCTTAGCCTAGCAGAATCACTGGTTAGCACCCACCGAAAAGACAGTTTGGATGGGCATGAACCCTTTCTCCTCTGGGGTTGCCGGGTCGGATAGGAGGCCTTCCTAAAATTGTGTGGATTCGATGCCGAAAAGCCGAATAACCAACGCTTTTACAAGAAAAGGGCTCGATTAGGAACGTCGTAACCAATGGTGCTCCGCAAGGAGGGGTTTTGTATACTCTTTTGTGGCTTCTGGTTGTCAATAGGATTCTGAGGTCTTCCATGAAGAAAAGGGTGCAAGTCATTCCCTACGCGGATGACGCCGTCGTCATGGTGGGTTCCAGCTTGATTGCCACTATTGCGGTTTTCATGCAGGTGGCGTTGAGGAAGCTGACTCTATAGGCGAAGGCCAAAGGGCTTGCCATAAATCCTGGAAAGATGGAGTAGATATTTTTCACCAGGAGCAAAGGCTACGACCCTAATTGCTTGATCTGAACCATTCAGATGTCGGGAGTTTCTATTAGTCAAACTTCAGCAAAATTCGATAATAAATGCGGCTTTTATGGCAGATTGGTTTATATGACAGCTATATTTAAATATGGTGCGGGGAGTAATATTGGGTTGCCCAAAAAGTAATTGCGGATTTTTCATATAGTCGGCGTTGACAAATTTTTTCACAGCTTGTGACTCTGTAATTGCATTCTTTCTTCAGTCAGTTATCAGCTGTTACTTTTAGCTTGCTTTAGAAAAAAAGTGTAAAAAAGTATATTTGATTAAAGTTCATTCTAAGTATTATTAAAAATGCATTTACTTTCTTTTAAAAATCCGCAATTACTTTTTGGGCAACCCACTAATATCGGAATATTGCTCTGCGAGCCTATGATGTATATATTTTCTTGATCGTCCTGACATTCTATGTCGATCAACCATGTCTGTGTGTCTGTCCGTCCATCGGTGTGGCTGTTTGCATCTATTGCAACTTATTAGGTAGGGGTTCAGACTAAGGCCTGGAACGGTACACTACATTTTTCGGCCGATTTTCACCAATTGATGTCTGGTGTGACATCGAGCTTTGGACAAGAACTTAAGGTGAAGCGCCCGGAAAGAGGCTCTAAACGCCATTCTCGATCTTAGTTTTTGCACCTGTATTTGGGTTGTGTGCAGTGAAGATCGCCATGACAAAGGCTGTGCTTAGTCCCGGGTCATTGAGGGAACGAAGTAGCCAATGAGCTGACCATGAAAAGATAGCAGATTGGCGCATTTCGTGCTACGGAGCACCCTCCTATGCAAGCTTCTTGGTAGGGTAGACACTTTCTGGACTGGTGCTGTGGGTTGTAGAGAAGAAATGCTGTGGCCAAGTACTTCGCGGAACAGGACGTCGCATATACAAGGACCTTACGTCTTTGACGTAGAGCTGGACGCAAGGCTGAGCAATAACAAGCAGGAGTTGTAGACGATTGCGGATATTTTGTATCACTGCCCCACAAATGCGAGGAGAAGACACAACAGGGCAATGGTTGGATACCCGAACCCAGTCGTTCGGCGTCATAGGCGTACATATTAACCTCTGCGCCACAGTGGCTGGATTATCAACGCTTTCACTAGTAGAGGGAGCGATTAGGAAAATTTCGACCAGAGGAATTCCTTTCTGGCTTCTGGTGATAACCAGAAGTTATTTCGAGAAGGAGAGGGTAAAAGTAGTTACCTACGCGGATGACACTGTCATGATGATGGGTTCCAGCTTGTCCTTAAGCAGGTTAAGTTCGATAATGGGCTATGTCGGACTATATCTTGATATAGCAACCATATAGACCGATCCGGCGATTTAGGGTCTTAGGTCCTTAAAAGCCACATTTATTATACGATTTTGCTGAAATTTGGCACAGTGAGTTGTGTTAAGCCACTCGACTTCTTTCTTCAATTGGGCTCAGATCGGTCCAGATTTGGATATAGCTCCCATATAGATCGATCCATCGATTTAAGGTTTTGGGCCCATTAAAGGAGCATTTATTATCCGATTTCGCTGAAATTTGGGACAGTGAGTTGTGTTAGGCCCTTCGACATCCTTCGTCAATTTGGCCCAGATCGGTCCAGATTTGGATATAGCTGCCATCTCTCGATTTATGGTTTTGGGCCCATAAAAGACGCATTTATTATCCGATTTTCCTAAAACGTAGGACAGTAAGTTGAGTTAGGCCATTCGACATCCTTCTTGAATTTGGCCCAGATCGGTCCAGATTTGGATATAACTGTCATACAGACCGATCTCTCGATATAAGGTTTTGGGATCATAAAAGGCCACTTTCAATATCCGATTTCGCCGAAATTTGGGACAGTGAGTTGTGTTAGGCCCTTCGGCAGCCCTCTTCAATTTGGCCCAGATCGGTCCAGATTTGGATAAAGATGCCATATAGACCGATCCATTGATTTAAGGTTTGGGCCCATAAAAGGAGCATTTACTATCCGATTTCGCTGAAATTTAGGACAGTGTGTTGTGTTAGGCCCTTCGACATCCTTCGTCAAATTGGCCCAGAGCGGTCCAGATTTGGATATAGCTGCCACATAGACCGGCATTTATTGTCCGATGTCGCCAAAATTTGGTACAGTGAGTTTAATTAGGCCCATCGACATCCTTCTACAATATGACACAGTTCGGTCCACATTTGGATATGGCTGTCGTATAGACCGATCTCTCGATTTAAGATCTTGGGCCCATGAAAGACGCATTTATTATCCGATTTTGCAAAAATTCATTACACTTCGTTGAGTTAGGCCCTTCGACATCCTTCTTCAATTTGGCCCAGATCGGTCCAGATTTGGATATAGCTGTCATACAGACCGATCTCTCGATATATGGTTTTGGGCCCATAAAAGGCGCATTTATTGTCCGATTTTGCTAAAATTCAGAACAGTTAGTTGAGTTAGGCCCTTCGACATCCTTCTTCAATTTGGCCCATATCGGTCCAGATTTGGATATAGCTGTCATACAGACCGATCGTCGCGGGAACAGGATGGCCATTGGTTATTTGAAGGCGCCGATAACTGGCCTTGTCATATCAAGCATCATAGGCACTCAGTATTTGTGCAAAAGCCGGTGCCGCCCGGCCTCTCATTGAAACTCCCCGCTCAATACCGCTGATTGTCCGCGACTGCCGTTGCCGCGTTTCCGTATGGAGCATTCCACTATCCCCAACCTGTGGACGCGTCCGGTAGCTCGCAGCTAAGCTTCTCGTGCAACAATGCAACACACAAATTGGAGCTCAATGCTCCAGCCTGTGAGGTGCTCACAGCTATCCCTTGTCAGGACATAGAAGCTCATTTAATAAATGTTTTTCCATTGTTATTAAGATTTTCGTAATAATTAACAAAATTTCCTAGGAACTTTCCATTAAGGATCAGGATATGATGATGATAAGGGACCTCCTTTTTTATGCCAAGCCGGATGTGCGTGTCGCATAGCGACACCACTTGGTAGAGAAGTTTTAACATGGCAGGATATCTCACAGAAGCAGCCAGCATTAGTAAGGGGATAACCACCGCTGAAAATTTTGTTGATATTCACGCCAGGATTTAAACCCAGTCGTTCGGCGGACATACTAACCTCTGCGTTACGGTGGCCTTTCTTAACATCAAATTTACAATTTTTCGCATACTTTTCAAGATTAAAAAATGCCATAGTTTTTTTTTTGCAGTTAGAATGCATTGTTGTCTCCCCACTTATCCTTAACACTGCTAGTTTTGTAAATTGACATATACCAAGGGAACTATTGTATCTCCAATGCTTGGCAGTTCACACACATCACACTTTCCAGAACCTTCACAATTTGAATAAATTGCTGTGCTTTGAAATTGACATTTTCAATTTTCAATGATCTAGTGAAGCGCTGCTTGCTCTTGAACAATAGAGGGAAGCCCATGGTGCAACCTTTAACCAGCCATCACAAAGACCTACGGAATTGGATTGGTGACAGGTCGGTCATAAATCTTCCACTTAAAAATCTTCCGCTGGGAAATGTTTTTTCTAAACATTGAGCTACGACAAAATATCCATGGAAGGACATCATGGGACAGGTAGTATAACGAAAATAAAGCTGCATAGCCATGCAATATCGATGGGTGAGAGATAACATTGCAGCAACATATCCTTCCGACAATTTCAATTTCATTTGAATTCCATTCCATTTCCTATTTGCAACAAATTTTGTTCTTTACACAGCACAGAGCATGTGTTAGTGAATGGGTGTGTGTGTGTGTGTGTGTGCAACTTAATCCTCAACTCAATCAAGACAAAACTATGGCAAGCAGCATATTGTTAAGGCCAAACAACCCGTCTCTGACCTACAATCAAACAACACACTCAAACAACCGCCCCGACCATCTTGCCACACACATGGTTGGAGTGGCCGGAACCAAACACAAGGAAATGCACGAGTACATATCGATCGTTAGATCTATCGATTTCTACTTACATGTCCAGCCAAATTGAAATAGCTATGATTTGTCATATTGACAGCCGTCGCTTTTGTTGTCTCCGCTTGCATCTGTAGATGCACACAGTTGTCCTCGGTTAATGCGATTTTCACTGTTGCGGTTACTTCGCCAGGATATCCTTCGTGTCCGTCCGGCGAGTGGTGCTGCAGTGTAATGCCGTCTTTGTGTTGACCCACCACTTGCCAATGGACTTTGTCAAAACCAATGAAGCCGCCATGCAGTTGGTGTTTGTTGTTAAAATTTCGAGCCACCTGTATCTCTTTGCCGTTCAACATGAAACGTCCATTACCGATGCGATTGCACACTCGACCAACGGTGGCACCGAAATAGGGATTTGTTGGCGTTTGATAACCTAAAAGCAAACACAAATTTGTATGGAAAGGAAATGAGAAGAATGTTACGAACAGAAAAGCCATTTTCGGAAAAGTGTCTTAGAAGGCAAGCACATTACAGAAAATATAAAAGTGGGGAGTTTTTGTGAAAATTCAATTTCGCAATCATTTTGCACATACAAATTACCAATATTTAAGGAGAATTTTCTCTATTGGCAGCGAATTTTGTTCTTAAAAAATTTTAGAGTAATTTTTTTACAAAAAAAAAATGGTTACGAATCTTTTCTAGAACAAATTAATAGCGATTTTTTTTAGAAAAAAGTTGATACAAAAATTGTTATTGATATTTTTTGATAAGAAACCAATTTTTAGTGAATTTTTTCGACAAATATCATTATATCAAAATTTGTTCTTTAAAAAATTGTAATCGAAATTTTTTTGTAAAATTTTTTTTTCTAATTTCTTTCTACAAGAAAAATGTTTTTCGTTTAAAAGTTGCAATCAAAATTTTTGGTTAAAAAAATATCGATATTTCTGCCCTTAAAAAGTTGTAGCGTAATTTTTGAACTTAAAAAGTTGTATCGAAATATTTCTTTAAAAAATTTGGTATCGAAATGTTTGTTCAAAAAAGTTTGTATCGAAATATTTCAATTATTTTCGAAAAATTTTTTGCTAAAAAAATTTTAAAAAGTTTTAGAAAAATTTGGTATCCAAATATTTTCTATACAAAGATGTTATCGATTTTTTTATAAAAAAATGTTATCGAAATTTCGTCGATAAAAAAGTGTTATCAACATTTTTTTCTGTAAAATTTTTTTTTATCGAAATGTTTGCCATAAAAAGTTGGTATCGAAATATATATGTTGTTGTCGACATTTTTTCCAAAAAAAGTGGTATCGAAATATTTTCTATAATTTTATCGATTTAAAAAAAAGGTTATCGAAACTTATTCTTTAAAAATGTCTATCAACATTTTTGCTGTAAAAATTTTTATCTATATCAAATTGTTGTTGAAATGTTTTCTATAAAAATCAGTACCAGTTTTTCTTTAAAAATTTCTACTAAATTTTCCATGGACATTCCATTAACTAACTGGGGATACTTTTCTCACATCAATGAGTTCAGTCCAATTCAAGATCTAAGTTCAATAATAAGGGTTCTCCTTTTTTATGCCGAGTCCGAACATAGTGCCGCATAGCGACACCACTTGGTAGAAAAATTTTACTCGCTACGGTGGCTTCCAAATCATTTTTTCTAGAAAAAGTTGTCATACATTTTTTTTCTTTAAAAATTTTTATAAAATAGTTTAATTGTTATCGAAAAGTCAAATTTTTACCGATTTTATTTGTTATCGACATTTTTTTTGGTACTGAAATTTTGCTTTAAAAATTTTTATCAAAATTTTTTAAAAATATAATAGAAAAATCTATAAAGCGAACTTTTTCGTATAAAAATTTGATAGTTAAGTTTTTTCTATTAATTTTTTTTCTATTTTTTCCATTGATACAAACATTTTTTCTAAAAACTTTCATTTATGAAAAATCTCCTCTCACAAATTATAATCGAACATCTCTGCTAGGGAAAATTTGTTTCGCAATATTTTCTGTAAAAGTTTTTATCAAAAATTTTGCAAAAATAAATTGCTAATTTTCTGTCAACAATTGTTATCGAAAAATCTTTTCTTCAAAATTGTAATCAAATACACTAGAAACATTTGGTTTCGATATTTTTCTGAAAATAATTGGTATATTATAGTTGCAATCAAGAAATTTTCTAAAAAGTTTTTATCGAAAAAATCTTTTAAAAAATTGTTATCGAAAAATTTTTCTAAAAAAATGTTATCAAAAATTTTTTCTAAAAAAATTTTATCGAAAAATTTTTTCTAAAACAATTTTTTCGAAAATTTTAAAACAAATTATTGAAAAACAAGAAAAAAATGTTATCGATTTTTAAAAAAAAATTGTTATCGCAATTTTTTTTTAAATTGTTGTTGACATTTTTTTAAGAAATTGTTATCGAAATTTGTCAAGAAATTGTTATCAAAATTTTTTAAGAAATTGTTATCGAATTTTTTTATGGAACTGTTATCGACTTTGTTTTTTATTGTTATCAATTTTTTAAATTGTTACCGAAAAATTAAAAAAAAAATCAAAATCTCTTACAAAGGAAAATTTTTTCTATTACAATTGATAGTAAAATTTTTCCTATAAACACTTGTTATTTAAAAATCAATTGTTATCGAAAAATCTTTTGTTAAAAATTGTTATCAAATTCTCTAGAAACATTTGTTATCGATCCTTTTTAGAAATAATTGGAACCAAACTTTTGCTGTAAAAGTTGTAATCAACAAATTGTTATCGAAAAATTTCCAAAAGATTGTTATCGAAGGTTTTTAAAAAAGTTGCAACGACAATTTTTCAAAAAAAAAGAAAATGTTGTAGAAAATTTAAAAAAAAAATTCTTGTCTAAAATTTTTCAAAAAAATCTTATCTAAAATTTTTCAAAAAATGTTTATCGTAAATTTTTCAAAAAATTTTTATCGTAAATTTTTTAAAAAATTTTTCAACAAATTTTTATCGAAAATTTTTCAAAAAATTTTTATCAAAAATTTTTCAAAAAAATTCTTTAAAAAATTATAATTGAACTTGTTTTAATTTTGATTGATAGCAAAATTTTCACCAATAAACATTTGTTATTGAAACATCTTCTCTTAAAAACTGTTATCGACCTTTTTCTGTAAAAATTTTTTATCGAAAAACCTAAAAATTTTCATGAAAAAAAAAATTGTTATTGAAAAATTTTCTTAAAACAACTGCAATCGAAAAATCGTTTCATAAAATTTTTTTTCCAAATTTTCTAAAAAAGTAGTTTCGAAGTTTTTTCTGCAAAATTTGTTATCAAAAAAATTTGAAAACAAAATTTTTTAATAAAATTCTCTACTTAAAACTCTTTTCTATATATTATTGGCTATGAAAATTGTTCATAAAAAAGTGTTATCCAAATATTTTCTTTGAAAATCGATTACAATTGATTTCGAAATTTTTTCTATAAAAAGTCGTTACAAAATGTTTTTTATTGAAAATTCGTATCGAAATGTTTTCTAGAAACAATTGGTCAATCGATCTTGTTTTTAGAAAAATCTTGGTACTAAAATTCTATCTATAATAGGGTAGTAGGTAAGAGTGGTAGTCTCCAGAGACGACAGCGGCCTCTGGTGTAAATCGAACACACTATTCCCGCACTGACAATCCGAGCACGCTACCAATTCGACTACAGGTGCACTAAAAAAGGTATAAGCTGGACGGGACTACAAAGCACAAAGGAAAAATTTTTTCCTCAAATTGTTATCAAAAATTTTCCCCTCTTCTCTACTTTGGTATCGTCCTTTTTTTCTAGAAAAAAATTGTATGGAAAATTTTTCTATAAAAATTGTTATCAAATATTAAAAAAAAAAATATTTTTTTTAAACAAATTCTTATTGATTTTTTTTACAATTTTTTTTATTTTAGATGAATTTTTCAAAAAATGATATAGTTGCGATGCAAAATACATAGAAAAATTTGTTACACAAAAATTTTTTTATTTAAAATTCGTAGACACTTGGCACCCTGTTCTCCATTGGTTTTTTGGACACAAAATTAAGCGAAATAAAAAGGGACGCAACATGAATGTATCTCTCGCTGTACAAATCATTTTTGTTCTTTGGTGTGCCGTTGTTGTTGCTGGTGGTGAAGTCCAACGGCATTTGGGGCCAATGTTGACGAACTTTAGAAGGCAACAAAACAAGTGGTTTTCCGACAAAAACAACCACAAGAAAGGATGCAGGATGTGGTTGAACATCACTAGGGAGGGTTTAACACACTTAGAGAGTGTGGGCTGCGCTTCGGCCTGGGAATGGTGGGTCATCAGACTCATTTCGATTTTTTTGCCAGCTTTATTACAACGGAAGTGGTCATTGTAAAACTTGATGACGACAACGATGTTGTGATGATGACAATGCCATAGTCCACTACAATTTTTTTTTATGGAAGTTTCATGGGTTGAGGTCATAAAAAGAGCAAAGCAAAGCAAGACTCCGTGGGGTGTTCCTAGTGTGGCTACGGTGTCTATGTTGAGGAACAAAAAATCAAAACGGCTACAAAATCAACAGCAACATCATGGACGAACCACAATGGCCACGACAAAAAATCAGTGAAAATAAAACTGTACTCGGCATCATAAAAAAAATATTTTTTCTTACAGCAAAAATTCTTTGCAAAATCAGTTCATAGCCCTTAATGTTGTAACGAGGGTAGGAATTGAAACATATGCATAAGGGAACATCATATGGAAACAACAAAACTGATGAAAACTCAAAAAGTTAATTGGGCTCAAAAAATCAAATCGGGATATTTCGGCTAGAAGTGATTAAATTTGATTACTAATATTCCTGAACCAAAATTGGTATGAGTCAAAATTAATAGGCAAACTAAAGGAATGTCATTATTGTACACCGGAAAAAGAGAAGATCATTGACATTTTTTTTAAAAATTTCATTAGCTAACCTCGTACATCAACTTTTGTTTGCTGAAATCTGGTGAAAATATGCTTCCTCCACGGTTTTGTTGTAAAAAAAAAACTCTCACTTTTTGCCATTGACATGACGTGGCGTGGATGTACTCGTCTGAGAGAGGCTTCTTCATTTTGCTGCCTCAGACCGGAAAAAAAGTTCCACAAGTGGCGAAAAGAAAACATTTAGAGAGTGGCAACAAAATTTGACTCTTTATGTTCATCGTCAGCGTTATATACTATGGTCAATTGTTGGCTGCCAAGTCTTTATAAAGTTTTGTTTGTTGACCGAATTGCACAGTGGGACAACTAAAAGTATGTATTATGCTCAACATCATTTGAAGGAAATTTGTCTTTCTTTTATACCCACCACCGATGGATGGGTATACTCATTTTGTCATTCCGTTTGCGTCGTATCATTAAATTCCTGGGAGTCGTATTTGGCGCTGTTGTTAGAAGGCAAAACAAACCACTACAATGAAAATTTCAGCCAAATTGGACAAAATTGAAGCTGGCAGGTGCTAAAGAAGTAAAATTATATGGGAGCCATTGCGGCTTCCAGAGGCTCAAGAAGTTAAATCGGGAGATCGGTTTATGTGGGAGCTATAGCCAAATCTGAACCGATATGTCCCATTTGCAATCCCTATCGACCTACATCAATATTTAGTATCTGTGCAAAATTTCAAGCGGTTAGATTTACGCGTGCGACCTCTATCGTGATTTCGACAGACGGACGGACATGGCTAGATCGACTTAGAACATCAAGACGATCAAGAATATATATACTTTATGGGATCTTAGACAAATATTTCGAGGTGTTACAAACGGAATAACTGGATTAGTATACTTCCATCCTATGGTGGTGGCTATAATGAGCTGCGTTAGATATTTTTGCTGGATTTGCCTAGATTGGACCATATTTCGGACCAAGTGCCGGAGTCTGTTAGTTGTAAAAGCTGTCGCCCGTACCGAAGTCCATACTGTCTCCCTTCTCTTTACTCTCAGTAGGAAATGTTTAAGTGGCAGCCTGACATCAGACTCACATAGACGTTTTTGTCCATTGTGAACAGGAGACAGAAGGTGCCTTTTAGTTCCTACCGGATGGGCTCCCGGATCGTTGTAAAATTCTAAGACGATTTAACGATGTCCGTGTGTCTGTTCGTGTGTTGTAATCATTCTACAGCCCTTAAAAATTTTGCACAGACTCATACTTTTTCTATACGCAGGTTAAGTTCTTGAACGGGCCACATTGAACTATGTTTGGATATAGCTGCCATATAGACCGATCTGCCGATTTTGGGTTTTAGGCCTATAATAGGAGCATTTATAACCCGATTTCACTGAAATTCGGAACAGTGAGTTGTATCAAGACACCCAACATCTGTCCCGCATAGGCTGCAGATAGGGCTATGTTTAGATATAGCGGCCATACAGACCGATATTCAGCTTTAAAGTTTAAAGACCATGACAGACGCATTTATTCTTATTTGTACAAGGGTCCTCGACATCCGACGCGAATATGATGTATATAGGACCATATTAACAAATAGCAGCCATATAGACCTATTTAGAGTCTTAAGCCTATAACAGGCGCAGTGAGTTTTATTAGGCCCGTCGATATCCGAACCAAAAATGGTCCAGATCGGAACATATTTGGATATTGCTGCCATATAGATCGATCTGTCGATTTTGGGTCTTGGGTGTAATCGAGCGCATTTATTACCCAATTACCCAAGAATAAGTGAGTTGTTGGAAGCATGTAAACGTTTGGTGGCATCGCAAGCTGATGAGGCCCTTGGCAAAGGCCGAAATCGTGATCCTCTCAGCCCGCACCCAATACATTTAACACACCATATGTGCTGAGACTCTTTAAAAGGTTTTTGTAATTTTTTGTTTGGTGGCATCGCAATCTGATGAGGCCTCTGGCAAAGGTCGAAATCGCCACAATTGCTGAGACTATTCAAAAGGTTTTTGTTATTTTGTTTTTCTATTTGAAATAAAAGCAAAAAATAAAAACACATTGGTCTAAGCTGGTTAATCCAACAATAATATGAAATAATTTTTATGACCAAACTTAAGAAGCGCAATAATTATTATTTTGCATTTAGAAAATTTAGTTTTTTCAAAATTTTTTTTCTTACCGAAAAATTTTTGTAATTTATCCGTTAGAAAAGGTACTGTTTCTATACCCTGCACCATAGAATGGGGGTATACTAATTTCGTCATTCCGTTTGTAACACATCGAAATATTGATTTGAGACCCAACACAGTATATATTCTTGATCGTCTTGACATTCTAAGTCGATATAGGGTGTCCCCCTGTCCGTCGCTCGAACGCACACTTACTTTCGAAGGAAAAAAGCCAGAGGCTTGCAATTTTCCATAAATATTTTCTATAAGTGTAGATCGGTTGTGATTCTAAATGGGCCATATGGGTCCATGTTTTGTTATAACTGCCATATAAACCGATCTAGGATCTTGACTGCTGGAGCCACTAAGTGGGGGAGATCTTATGCGATTTGGCTGAAATTTTGTTTGAAGTGTTTGGAATGGTCCAAATCGGTTTATAACCGATCTCGGATCTTGAGTTCCTGAGCCCATATGGGTCCATGTTTTGTTATAACTGGCATATAAACCGATCTAGGATCTTGACTGCTGGAGACACTAAGTGGAGCATATCTTATGCGATTTGACTGAAATTTTCTATGAAGTGTTTGGTATGGTCCAAATCGGTTCATAACCGATCTCGGATCTTGAGCCTCTGATGGGAAAAATTATTATTACCATTTGGCTGAAACCTTGCATGAAGGTTTCCCTCCTCATCGACCGCAGGAGGACGAGAGAGTTGCTGGCGTTCGATAAGATGTCGATGAGTACTTTGACAGGGGTCATAGCGGCGCGCGTGGGTATACCGCACAATGACTTCTGTAGGAGTTGCCACGATGAGGATGAGGAGGAGACTATTGAGCACTTGCTGTGTTCCTGTCCAGGTCTGCAGAGGCGTAGGCTCTCCTTTCTGGGGAGCCGTTTCTTCTGTGATTTGGGTCAACATGCGAACGTACCTTTGGTATCTCTCCTGAGGTTTGTTGAGGGAACAGGATGTTTCGGACGGAGAAGTGACACAGGCTCCGGCGTAGGTAGATCCGTGCTTGCGTAGGGAAGGACGATTCTTCAGCTCCCGCTCGGGTTGCTCCACACCTCCTGTCTTTTTCTTTTTATTCGTGTACAATCTCTAGTACGAGGTCTCACATTTTCCCTTTTCTTCACTTTCTCTCTCTATAGTACCACAATGGGAAAAACTGGCCTCCGATAGAACTCACCTTTGGTGGGCTCCCATATAAACCGATCTCCCAATTTTTACTGCTCGAGCTTTTAAAGGGCTCAATTTTTCTCCGTTATTACTGAAATTTTGTACACTGACTTCTTATATGACCTTCACGAGCCAAATATGGTCTGAGTCGGACCATAACCTGATATAGCTCTCATATAAACGATCTTGAGATTTTACTTTTTGAGCTCTTATAGGGCGCAAATCCTATCCAGTTTGACTGAGATTTTCTACATGACTTCTACATCTCCAACATCCAAGCCAAGTTGGCTCGAATGGGTTTATGACCTGATGAAGCTCTAATAGGATAGCAATTTTTATCCATTATCCATTGTTTGCCTATAAAGAGATAGCGGGCAACGAACTTCACAAATGCGATCAATGGCGGAGGGTATTTAAGATTCCACCCGGCCGAATTTAGCACGCTTTTACTTCTTTTAAATTTTTTCTTTAAAATTTGACTTTTAGAAACCATTTCGTTAAAATGTTGTCCTAATTTATTTACAGAAAATTTCATAAAAATTTTGGTTTTGAAGAAAATGTTATTCAAATTTTGTGTGTGCAAATTTCTTTTAAATTTCCCCACTGTTCTCCAATTGCAATTTTATCCACATAAAGTGGCCCTTATTCTGGACTCTTGAGTGACATTTTTTATTTCTGATGCAATTTAGTGACCCACCAATTTTATCGTTTGTTTTGCCAGTTATAGAGATACAACCAACGTTCCCTAGTGCTACAGTGACGTTATGCAGTTTCAGCTACACTTCACAAGCCAACAAAGAAACACGAAAGGGAACGATGAAAAACTTTAACCATGGAACCCCAAAATGCTTGTAAGCGTTGTAAATTAGTGTTGCCATTTTGGCCCCAATGCCAATCATTTCCGCAGCATGCTCTCAAACTCAAACTTAGGGCAATGTAGTGGTTGACCAAAATGGTGGGGGTGAGGGTTGAAGCATAGCAGGCAGCCATGCAGCCAGCATGGCTGCTTGCACTCTAGAAGTGTGCAAAAGTAACAAATTGTTGGTCTGAAGTAGTTGTCGAAAAGATTTGTTCCAAATGATGAGTGTAAAACTTAGCGGATTTTTTTTTCGCAATTTTTCTTTCCACCAAAGTGTTTTCCTTTATAATTTTCAAGTTTATTTCTAGCTGGATGAAGTGGTGGTCTTTTTCAACAGCGAATTTTGTTGTGCCTTTTTTCGACAATTGGTATTTGGAGGGGGATAAAGTTGAATTCAAATTGTGAGCTGAAGCGAAAAAAATTGTGAATGCCAATAGCCAAAGATTAACTGAAATCACAGCGGTCACACTGTTGAAAAATGGCCAAAGGACATTTGGAGGAAATACAATGAAGAGAGAGAGAGAGAGAGAGAGAGAGAGAGAACACAAAAATGAAATCTCCACTTGGTAAGGCCACCATAAATAAACGCAAGGAAGCAATTTTCAAACAGGGGGTCGTTAAACTTGAGGTTATTGTGAGATCCTATTGTGAGGCACTTCTACTAGGGTATAAAGTTTTGTAGCTTGAAGGATATCTTTTTAGAAATAGAAAAGCAGCGAGGTCGATTAATCTCTAAGAAGCGGCATAGAGGTCGATTATATGATGGGTCTTGAATGAATGAGGTTTAAGGGTCTCATGAAGGCAAATTGTGGGGTCGAATTTAGGGTATCCTATCAGGATATCATTAAGGCAAAAGGTCAGTAGTTAATGCCAAATGGTTCGCTGGTAGAAATTTTGGGGAAAGACAAACTTTTTTTACCTCCTTACAGTCCAATTTCAACCCATCCATTGATGGCAATTGCTCGTATTGGACAAAGCATGGATATATGCTAAGACATATCAGATAGTGTACCAGTAGCCAGGGACGTAGCCATGGGGTGGGGCGGCTGTCGGGTCCGTGCCCCCATAATTCTTATTTTTATACCCACCACCAAATGATGGGGGTATATTCATTTTGTCATTCCGTTTGCAACACATCCAAATATCCATTTCCGACCTTATAAAGTATATATTTTCTTGATCAGCGTAAAAATCTAAGACGATCTAGTCATGTCCCTCCGTCTGTCTGTTGAAATCACGCTTCAGTCTTTAAAAATATATTGAACTGAAACTTTGCACAGATTCTTTTTTTGTCCACAAGCAGCTTAAGTTCGAAAATGGGCTATATCTTGATATATAGCCTTGATATAGCCCCCATATAGACCGATCCGCCGAATTAGGGTTTTAGGCCCATAAAAGCCACATTTATTATCAGATTTAGCTAAAATTCGGGACAATGAGTTGCGATAGGGTCTTCGACAACCTTCTACAATTCGGCCCAGATCGATCCAGATTTGGATATAGCTGCCATATAGACCGATCTCTCGATTTAAGGTCTTGGGCCCATAAAAGGCGCATTTATTGTCCGACGTCGCCGAAATTTAAGACAGTGAGTAAGGTTAAGCTCCTCCACATACTTCTGCAATATGACACAGATCGGGCCAGATTTGGATATAGCTGCCATATAGTCTAATCTCACGATTTAAGGTTTTGGACCTATAAAAGGCGCATTTATTGTCCGACGTCGCCGAAATTTGGGACAGGGAGTTAAATTAAGCCCCTCGACATACTCCTGCAATATGGCACTGATAGGTCCAGATTTGGATATAGCTGCCATATAGACCGATCTCTCGATTTAAGATTTAGGACCTTTAAAAGGCGCATTTATTGTCCGACGTCGCCGAAATTTGGGACAGTGAGTTAAATTAAGCCCCTCGACATACTCCTGCAATATGGCACAGATCGGTCCAGATTTGGATATAGCTGCCATATAGACCGATCTCTCGATTTAAGATTTTGGACCTTTAAAAGGCGCATTTATTGTCCGATTTTGCTGAAATTCGGGACAGTGAGTTGTGTTAGGCTCTTCGACAACATTCTTCAATTTGGCCCAGATTGGTCCAGATTTGGATATAGTTGCCATATAGACCGATCTCTCGATTTAAGGTTTTGGGCCCATAAAGGGGCATTTATTGTCCGATTTCGCTGAAATTGGGGACAATGAGTTGTGTTATGCTCCTCGAAAACGTTTTTCAATTTGGCCCAGATCGTTCCAGATTTGGATATAGCTTCCATATAGACCGATCTCACGATTTAAGGTCTTGGGTCCATAAAGGGGCATTTATTGTCCGATTTCACTGAAATTTGGGACAGAGAGTTGTATAAGGCCCTTCGAATTTTTTTTTTAATTTGGCCCAGATCGGTCCAGATTTGGATATAGCTGCCATATAGACCGATCTCTCGATTTAAGGTTTGGAACTATAAAAGGCGCATTTATTGTCCGACGTCGCCGAAATTTGGGACAGTGAGTTATGTTAGGCTCTTCGAAATTTTTCTGCAACTTGCCCCAAATCGGTCTAGGTTTGAATATATAAAGATCAATATTTAGTTATGCACAATTTTTTCACCGGATTTTGAGTAAAGGTGGTTTACATCTATACCCGAGGTGATGGGTATCCAAAGTTCGGCCCGGCCGAACTTAACGCCTTTTTACTTGTCAAATTTAGCGCATATGCGTACTTATCATTGTTTTGTAGTTCTTATATGTCCCTAAAAATGAGAATGTACCTCCTTGCCAGTTAGAATAACATATAGTCGCTATTCTCTGCCTCGTTGGCTACCAGCTGATTAACTGTTAGAACTTTTGGGGAAAGACAATAACAAAGACAGTCCAATTTTAACCCAGAGCATGTATATAAGCTAAGAAATATCAGATAGTGTGCCGGTAGCCAGGGACGTAGCCAGGGGTGGGCGGCTATCGGGCCCGAACCCCCAAAGATTCTTACTTTTCAAATGTTTACGTACTTGTTATCGTTTTGTAGTTCTGATAGGCCCCCCTCAAAATGAAATCCTACCTCCCTGCCAGTTAGGGTATCACATAGTCGCTATTCTCTGTCATTTTTTCTCTTTCCTTATTCATTTTTTTTACAATTTTGTGTGATTTGATAGAAAGTTTTCCACTGTTTTTTTTTTTTGTTCACAATTGACGCGATTACCATCAAAACTCATCTAAAATGAGCAAAAGCACAAAAAATTACCCTGATGATCTCAGAATTGAATGGCAAACTTTGCTACATGAACTTGCAACAATGTTTTATGCAAAGCTTGTAATTCCTGATTAATGGTGCGGGCATTTGACCATGAATAGTTTTTCCCTCTTCCTCCTACTCTGCCACCAAATGGCAATAGTTTTCATAGTACCATAATAGAAATAAGATTTTTTATGCGGGGGGGAAACAAAAATGACATACTGTCATTATGGTCAGTTTGTTGCAACAATACGACCGTGAAACTGCAAAAATTTTATTTTCTCTCGTTTTTTCTTCTGGTGTTTCACTTCATTAAATGTGTCATTCGATTATGGTGGCATTGGGGCAGGACGACATCACATCTCATTACTTAAGCCATAAGTAGTAAAGTTAGAGATCAAGCCAGCAAAAAGGGAATAACCAAATATTTGAGTAAAAACGTAAAAATTCAACTGGCAAATAAAATAGTCATCACTTCGGTTATTGTAAGTGAAAATAAAAATGTGGTAAATTGAGTAATGGTGATGATTGGTTTTTTTTTATGGTCAGTTTAGTATAGGGGGGCACAATTTTAATGAAATTGTCTCTAAAGACAAAATTTCAAGAAAATTTTCTTTAAACCCAAAATGTTAAGGATATTTTATGCAAAGGTTGAATTAAGGTGTCAAAGACAACATTTTGGTAAAATTTTCTCTAAAGACAAAATTGTTCTCTAAAGACAAATCTTAGGAACCCACTACCATGGATTCTGCTAAAAATGTACAGAAAGCAAGTAAAAGCGGGCCAGGCCGCATCTTGGGTAACCACCATCATGGATTTCGCTAAAAATTTACCCTTATTAACTGAGTTTGTATTTGAATTATTTTGGTCTCAAGAAGTCATATCGGTAGTTAGGGGGCCTATTTCAGAAGTCATATCGGCACTTAGCGGGCCTTTATCGGAAGTCATATCGATACTTAGGGACCTACATCACCACATTGACCGATTCCAATAAAACTGGGCACTGATGTTTTAAGTCCTTATATAGGATTTTGAACCAAATTTCAGCCAAATCAGTTGAAAATTAAGGTTTCTAAGAGCTCAAGAAGTCAAATCCGGGAATCGGTTTATATGGGGGCTATATCTGTTTATAGGCCAATTCGGATCATACTCGACGCGGATGTTGAAAGTCATAAAACAAGTTTTTGTTTCAATTTTCAGGCAAATCGGACGAAAATCGAGGCTTCTAAGGGCTCAAGAAGTCAAATCCGGGGATCGGTTTACATAGGGGCTATATCTGTTTAAACACCGATTCAGTTCATACTTGACATGGATATTGGAAATCATATCTCAAGTCTTTGTTCCAAATTTTAGCCTAATCGGATGAGTATTGAGGTTTTGAAGGGCTCAAGAAGTCAAATCCGGGAATGGGTTTATATGGGGGCTATATCTGTTTATAGACCACTTCGGTTCATACTCGACACGGATGTTGAAAGTCATAAAACAAGTCTTTGTTCCAAATTTTAGCCAAATCGGATGAAAATTGAGGCTTTTAAGGGCTCAAGAAGTCAAATCCGGGGATCGGTTTACATGGGGCCTATATCTGTTTAAACACCGATTCAGTTCATACTTGACATGGATATTGGAAATCATATCTCAAGTCTTTGTTCCAAATTTTAGCCTAATCGGATGAAAATTGAGGCTTCTAGGGGATAAAGAAGTCAAATCCGGGGATCGGTTTATATGGGGGCTATATCAGTTTAAACACCGATTCAGTTCATACTTGACATGGATATTGGAAATCATATCTCAAGTCTTTGTACCAAATTTTAGCCTAATCGGATGAAAATTGAGGCTTCTTGGGGCCAAAGAATTCAAATCCGGGGATCGGTTTATATGGGGGCTATATCTATTTATAGACCGATTCGAATCATATTTGACATGGATATTGGAAGTCATATCTGAAGTCTTTGTTCCCAATTTTAGCCTAATCAGATGAAAATTGAGGCTTCTAGGGGCTAAAGAAGTCAAATCCGGGGATCGGTTTATATGGGGGATATATCTGTTTATTGACCGATTCGGATCATACCTGACATGGATACTGGAAATCATATCTCAAGTCTTTGTTCCAAATTTTAGCCAAATCGTATGAAAATTAAGGCTTCTAAGGACTCAAGAAGTCTAATCCGGGGATCGGTTTACATGGGGGCTATGTCTATTCATAGACCGATTCAGATCTACTTGACATGGATGTTGGAAATCATATCTCAAGTCTTTGTTCCAAATTTTAGCCTAATCGGATGAAAATTGAGGCTTCTAGGGGCTAAAGAAGTCAAATCAGGGGATCGGTTTATATGGGGGCTATATCTGTTTATTGACCGATTCGGATCATACCTGACATGGATGTTGGAAGTCATAACTCAAGTCTTTGTTCTAAGTTTCACGCAAATCGGATGAAAATTGAGGCTTCTAAAGGCTCAAGAAGTCAAATCCGGGTATCGGTTTACATGGGGGCTATATCTGTTTAAACACCGATTCAGTTCATACTTGACATGGATATGGGAAATCATATCTCAAGTCTTTGTTCCAAATTTTAGCCTAATCGGATGAAAATTGAGGCTTCTAGGGGCTAAAGAAGTCAAATCCGGGGATCGGTTTGTATGGGGGCTATATCTGTTTATTGGCCGATTCGGATCATACCTGACATGGATGTTGGAAGTCATAACTCAAGACTTTGTTCCAAATTTTAGCCAAATCGGATGAAAATTAAGGCTTCTAAGGGCTCAAGAAGTCAAAATCGGGGATCGGTTTACATGGGGGCCATATCTGTTTATAGACCGATACGGATCATACATGACATGGATGTTGTTAGTCATAACTCAAGTCTTTGTTCCAAATTTAGCCAAATCGGATGAAAATTGAGGCTTCTAAGGGATCAAGAAGTCAAATTCGGAGATAGGTTTATATGGGGGCTATATTTGTTCATAGACCGATCCGAATCGATCTGTATGGATGATGAACGCTTTGTTTAAATTTTTTCCAAATTGGAAGAAAATTGACTCAACAAGTCAAATCCGGGAATCGGTTTATACATCCAAACCTGGACTCATATGGCCCATCAATCGATAAGAAGTATCTATGCAAGATTTCAAACGGCTAGCTTTTCGTGTTCGACCGCTGTTAGGATATGGCTAGATAGACTCAGAATGTCGAGAAAATCCAGAATATATATACTTTATGGGGTCGCAGATCAATATTTCTAGGTGTCTGGCCTGCTTCGGGATCAGGGGGCATTAAGACACACACCGCAGGCGGCGATGCTAAATTTACAACCTGTATGAGGTATTTATTCGGAGCTGTGCCTCTAAGGTAGCACTTAGAATGAATGAATTTGGCTTGCTGAGAGAAGGCAGACACTGTCGCAGCTCCATTCTTGAGGCCATGGATGCAGGAGGTAGGATGAGGAGGGTCTCAGACAACCTGTCGCCGAGACCGATTCTAAAGTGTTTGTTCCAGGTTCGCTTTCCCTGATGGGAGTAGAGGGTGGGGGATGCTGTGTTTGAGTAAGATGAGACCACGGTCTTCACTAACGGCTTCGGGATGGAGACTCTCGACATCGGTATGTCAGCTATACTGTCGAGCGAGTGTTCTGACTTTCAGGCAGAGGTCTATGTCACTACGTTGGCCGCAAAGAATATCCTGAAAATCAGGTTTTATGTGGAAAGTATGACGGCTCTCAAGGCCGATGAGGCTGGAATGCGAGGAGGGGTGTTTGGGTGAGCTGAACGAACTCCTGGCTCCTGACGTTGTATTGGCCTAGGTTCCTGGACACATTGGTGTTCTGATAAGTCGGACGATAGAGTGGCTCCTCTACGGCAGGTAGATATGTGACCAGCCATGCTCACGAGCCTTTTGTCGAACTACTGAACATAGTAGATGAGATGGCCTAGGTAGGAGTTTCCATTGGGTTGCCCAAAAAGTAATTGCGGATTTTTCATATAGTCGGCGTTGAAAAATTTTTTCACAGCTTGTGACTCTGTAATTGCATTCTTTCTTCTGTCAGTTATCAGCTGTTACTTTTAGCTTGCTTTAGAAAAAAAGGTTAAAAAATTATATTTGATTAAAGTTCATTCTAAGTTTTATTAAAAATGCATTTACTTTCTTTTAAAAAATCCGCAACTACTTTTTGGGCAACCCAATAGATGGATGTCGGATTGCTAGAACACTCTGACCAGCTGTTGACCAAAAGAGGTCGAACAAGTTGCTGGTTCTTAGTATGGGGCCACTGAGTGCGATTACAGAAGTCATAACGGGACATTTTGCGACCGGAAGAGAACGATGGAGTTACTAGCCCTTGATAAGGGTCACGAGTACGATTCCAGGCCATATGGCCGAGGTTTCAAAAAAAAAAAAATATTTTCACTTCATGGAAAATATTTTTTCAACTGTTATTCGCAAGTTTTTCGTGAGTCGTGATTTTTTTCGTTAGTCGTGATTTTTTCGTGAGTCGTGATTTTGTCGTGAGCATGCGTGAACCTAAGTGGACATAAAAAGTCGTGAGTGAGCGTGCGCGAATAATTTTTTTTTGACACGCACATCTCTAGTAGCATGATCTTCCTGGGTTCCATTAATTCACGACTGTGACGCTGGCAGCAGTGCCTCACACTCGACCACAAGTCAGGCTTCCGATCGGAAACCTCTTCCATTCCTTCCAGATTTCACATTGTTCCGCGCTCAACTTAGAATCTCATCGGTGTTTGCATACCAGTGTTCACGAGCCTTTTGTCGAACTACTGAACATAGTAGATGAGATGGTGTAGGTAGGAGATTCTAGATGTATGTCGGATTGCTAGAACACTCTGATCAGCTGTTGACCAAAAGAGGTCGAACAAGTTGCTGGTTCTTGGTAAGGGGTCACTGAGTGCGATTACAGAAGTCATATCGGGACATTTTGCGACCGGAAGAGAACGAGGGAGT
Source organism: Stomoxys calcitrans (assembly GCF_963082655.1). NCBI lineage: Eukaryota > Metazoa > Arthropoda > Insecta > Diptera > Muscidae > Stomoxys > Stomoxys calcitrans. The sequence goes on from NC_081555.1 coordinate 143,568,088, forward strand.
TACTAGCCCTTGATAAGGGTCACAAGTGCGATTCCAGACCATATGGGCGAGGTTTAAAAAAAAATTATTTTTTCACTTCATGGAAAATATTTTTTCAACTGTTATTCGCAAGTTTTTCGTGAGTCGTGCGTGGGTAAAATTGTTATGTCGTGAGCATGCGTAAACGTGAGTGAACATAAAAAGTCGTGAGTGAGCGTGCGCGAATAATTTTTTTTTTTGCTCGCACATCTCTAGTAGCATGATCTTCCAGGGTTCCATTAAATTACGACAGTGTCCCTGGCAGAAGTGCCTCACACTCGACCACAAGTCAGGCTTCCGATCGGAATCCTCTTTCATTCCTTCCAGGTTTCACATCGTTCCGCGCTCAACTTAGTATCTCATCGGTGTTTGCATACCAGTGTTCCGGCGCGCTTACTCACGCAGCGCCATAGATGGTCCTTATGAAGATTTTTTTTGGGGTTTCGACTTATATTTTCGACAAACATATATAAGACGGGCCATTTTGGCATCTTCCATTTCTGCCAGGTTTCACATCGTTCCGCGCTCAACTTAGTATCTCATCGGTGTTTGCATACCAGTGTTCCGGCGCGCCTACTCACGCAGCGCCATAGATGGTCCTTATGAAGATTTTTTTTTTGGGGTTTCGACTTATATTTTCGACAAACATATATAAGACGGGCCATCTTAGCACAAAGCCGCTCGTGCACGTTTTCATGAGGTTTCCTTCTCGAAAAATTTTTTGGGGTTTCGACTTATATTTTCGATATATATAATACAGGCCATCTTGGCATCTTCCATTCCTTCCAGGTTTCACATCGTTCCGCGCTCAACTTAATATCTCATTAGTGTTTGC